>NW_020538040.1:24960046-24990561 GCF_003426905.1 Ctenocephalides felis
TGGTTACATTGAAAATTACTTTTACTTTTTAATTTGATTTTTTTGAAGAAGTTTGGATTTTTTTTTAAAAAAAAGGTATACATAAGGTATATATATAAGGTAGAAAGGTAGATACACGGGATATCTTACTATACCCCTCTCTCCTCCACGCAATATTTCGTAATTGTCCTCCTAAAAACCTCAGGTAATCACCATGGACGCCTCCTAAGGTTCCGGGTTCAAATCCTGCATTGACTACAACCTGATAAAAAGCGTAGTAAAATCCACCATCCATTGAAAATGGAAATCAAAAATATGGTTCGTAAGAATAGTTGTTCAGGCATTAAAGCAAAAATGTCAAATATTGAGAAAAAGATAACCATTGGGTTGTTTGCTAACAAAACCTATCAAATCTATACTAAAACAAACATTGAATCGATTTCTAATAGCCATCAATTAATAAAATTCCCAAACTCTACTTCTAACTAATCAGCATGATTCCCGACTAATATAATTCAAAAGGTTTTTGAAAATTCCAAATCAATTCAGGGTTTTTGGTGAGAACGTTGACATCTTTTTTTATTTATCTACTAATTATAGAGAAATGGTAAATTAATCAATGCAAGTCGAATAACCAAATGGCTTTCAAATTTTTGATATTGGTGGAAAGATCAAATTTTGGCTCACATAAACACATGTTTCAAATTCTGGTGTCAAATGAATTAGAATAAATATAAATGTCAAGTTAACATAAGATTAGGATAATTAGCTTCTTCAAAAAGGTAGACGAAATCCATGTCCTAACCCTCAAGTAACTTCCAGGTCACATCTCAATTTTTTGGATATTTAAACAAATAATGTTTTTGAAGTAAAACTTCTTTAGGCGCGACTAGGGTGTAAATCCGTACAAATGCAACGGAAGTGCGTTACGGCAGATAAGAGTCGAGTGCCAATGATTCGTCATATACGGGTCGATTGTGATTAGTCGTCGTGTATGCGAATAGACGTTGTATGCGTACCGATACCAAGACGGAAATCGGCATAGATAAATAAACATTTTAAATTATTAGAAATTATTTCTATATTATTCGTAGTTTCTATAAATCTTTGAAATTATGAAAATGGAAAATATTTTTAGGCAAGACAGATATCACAGCTGTTCAAAAAATAAGATTATATCGCCAGCAAAAAAGTAAAAAAAAAAACAAGCAGTCAATGAATGTATGTTAATTTTAATTACATGAAGTTCTTCAAACACAATCACATGATGAGTGATGTTGCAAAAGCAATATTTGTTTAGGCGTTGTTTAACATAATCCACTGTGTGAACAAATAGTAAAGAATTTATTAATCAGCAATTACTTCATGTCTCTAATAATGATTCATTTCTAAATGCTAATTACAATGATAAACCGATCATGTCATATTTGAAGTATGACTTTAATTACATTAAATATTATACACATTTTTAATGCTATTATTAATATATAATTTATAATTTATCATTATATAAATGTGTATAATCGTTGACACTAGTAAATGTGTGCATCAGGAGTGTTACCATATTACTAATAAACATTATTCAAAATTGTTATGACATTAGTTTTTACTTAAATGCCATCTTGTACACTATTTTTCTTGAGGTGAAGCATATCTCTTAATTCTGCGTTGTGAAGACAACAAATATTTACTACCTTTGCTAGGGGTTTCAACCCAAAATAGCATTTTCATACACAGAAACTTTGACTTGGTAGTCACAAAACTCATTAATACCGAAAAAAAATGTTGAAATTGAAATTAGTTTTTATTTTCATATAATAACCTTTTAATTACTTATTTTTTGTTACCCTATTTTTTAGATTTTTGGATTTAATTGAACAGTTATCATACCTTACCATAATCTATAGTTATGATTTACTTGATTACGTCGCTTTTTTCAGAATGCAACCCAAACGGTTGTCCTATCACGACGTGATGTTCTATTTTTACACCTGTAATACTGATGAATTATTAAAAAAGCTGTTTGTATATCAATTTCTTGTCCGAAGTTCAATTATGTTATCAGTTCTTATTAAGCCAAATTATTCAACAATCGCATATCCAACCAATCAGAGTCCTTTTATAATTGCATAAGTGCATTTTACATGGCTTAAGAAAATATTAAAGGTGCAATTAACATGCAAAGCGAGCATTAAAGAAATATAATTATCGTCATGCGCGTTTTCCATAGTTATCGGAGAACGAGATTTGAATATAATAGATTTTTCAATTGATGTCGGCGACTTTTGTTCCGCGATAATTATAATGGAGACTAGTGATAAAGAAAGACTGACATGTACTCTGAATAATTATTATTCCACCAACTCTGATTCATATTACAGATATGGCTTCGAAACGGTAGCTGTTAGATAAAATGTGCATTTGATATAAAATATTATATCAATGAATAATTGAATGTTTTTTTCTGCATTTATCAACATAGAGCTTTCCCGTGGCCTAGTAGTTATAGCTTTGGAATCTAAAGATTAAAAATTTGTGTCATCTGTTTGTATTTGTAATCCCGTTGGTATGCAGTATTGTTTTTATACATTTTAGATATTTAGTTGATGCTGTTCACTACTGCTTGACATCAGGCACCTCGAAGCAGGATCGAACCCACAACTTCTGATTCGGGTCCCGTTGCTCTACCCACTTACCCAATAGTGAGTATAGTAAAATACTTTAAATTTTCATAAAAAATGCATTTTGCTCATAATATACATTATGTAAAAGCGTTAACAAAAATAGGTTTAGTTTTCACTCATTTCTTTTTATTATGATGATTGAATGCGCCAATTTTTTATGGAACTATTCAGCACCCTTCAGAACACTTTTTATGGAGAGTTTTTCAAAGTAGAATTTTAATTTAAATTTCATAGTTTAACAAAATGTCTTAATTCTTGAAAACTTGAGGCAATTGTGTCACTATTTTTTTTTACTGTTGCCCTTACGGTTCCAAAGCTTAATAAAAAATTAACCACAATAACCAAAAAAATAGTTATTGTTTCTCAAAAACTCTAGATTGCACTTGAAAGCTCATATTCTCAAAGTACATGAAATATTTTTTATCTAATGTATTCTAGGATAGTTATTACAATAAATACTGCAACCTCGTTTTGGCTTGATGTTGAGATCTGGGATACCCTGTAGATACATATATATACATAGTATATAATTTTACTTTCAAAATTTAGTACTCACTAAAAGAAGACAAGCTAGATAATTAATCAAATTTAGGAAAACAAAATGTTTGAATTTATAAAATTTTATGCAATAAAAAAGACAAATTGGAAAAATCAATTGAAAGTCGAATTGATTAATTTTTAGTTAAAGCCATAACTTCAATTTTAAAATAAACCATTTTTTCATAGTTTAGGGTGTTATTATTATTATTATTATTATTATTATTATTATTATTATTATTATTATTATTATTATTATTATTATAGTGTACAACATCACATATTTACATGTCTCATAAGTTAGCATTAAATGTGTTAAACTTGCTATTTTTGTGAATACTTTGTAATTTTTTCGACATATTAACTTCCTATAGCGTTGGTTATTGTAATCGTTCAAAAATCGAAATTGAAATTTTTTCCATATCTTCACGTTTTGAAGGTTTCTGAACATATTGGCATACCTTAAAAAAAATTGATGTGTGTGTATGTATGTGTATAGATACAATTTTTCGTCTACGTTTTCGTGCGCACGAATCAACCGATTTGAATTGTTCAAAAAGCATTCGATTCCTATTCGTAGGGAAATGTGCTGATTAGTTTTTGGCAAAGGCAGGTCCAGTCGTTTTGCAGTTACAGAGCAAAGAGTGCAGAAAATAGAAATCGAGTTTTTGAGAGAACGGAGCATTCGATTCGAATGATTCAAGGAACATTCAATTTGTATTGATGGTTAGAAATGGTAATTAGTTTTTGGCAAAGGCAGGTTCAACCGTTTCGGAGATACGGAGCAAAATGTGCAAAAAATGGTTGAGAGGAATAAGCATCCGATTTGAATGGTTCAAAAAAAACTTCCTGTATTTCTGTTTTGCATTACAATTTTTTTTAAATATCGAAATATTAAAATATTTTAAATAATTTTTTTTAGATTACCGAAAATAATTCAGATTTTCACCATTTTAATTCGGTACGAGAAGAATTTGCCCCAAAGCTACGATGCCATACTAATTTTATTTTTTTCTAATTATAACATATAAAACATTTAGGTTTTATATGTAATTAGATATAACAAAATTTTGTTAAACAAGAGTTTTGAATTATCAAAAGCATTATAGCGAAAACTATGCATATCTAATTATAATTTGTCCAGCAAAAACAAAAAAATGAACATTAAATAATTTCTTTTACTTATTTCAGTAATAATAATACGATACTGAAGGGCTATTAAAAAAATACAAGGTTTATGATGAAAATCGAATATTACTGTTCGAGAGCAATTTGAACGTTCGTACGTGCGAGTTTAAAGTTCATTTAGCAGAAAGATCTTCGTTTTAATTATAAATATTGATTTTCCTTGAGTTCGTGCCAGATGTATATATATATATATATATATATATATATATATATATATATATCGTTTTACATCAGGTAACCTTCCAATAACACGGTAGAGAGCACCTACCTCGATTCCGAGAATGCTTTTCTCAATTTTCGTAACGAGTTTGCATAAGATGTATCTCGGTCGACAATGATGACAATTTGATCGCTAGGTATATGTCATGTCTATTTAAAATATAATAACTTAGGTAGATATCCAAATATAACTGAGAAAATTACTATTTGCTTATCAAATAGCGGTTCATAAATGATGTTTGAACAGGATCATTATTATTTCGACCGCTCGAAATGATCAGATAGTTTTCCATTACATAAGTTGGAGAATTGTTGAAGGTTACATGTATGTTCGAAATAGTTCATGATTTGTATCTAATTTTTGTTTTATCTTGAATTTATTTGCAACTGCTTCAAAATATGGCATCGTGCCTTAAGGCTAATTGCTGAAACTTCCCATACCGTAGTTTAAAATTTTAGAAGCTTTAAAATTTTGAAAAAAAAAATGTCTTTCAAAATTCTTTGAAATCTTGTTTTTACACTTTTTAGAAATTTTTAAAACAATTTTTTTTTTCAATTAGTGGTGAATGGTATTGTGCCTTGAGACAAATCGCTGGAACTTTCAATAAGCAATTTAAAATTTTTAAAGTTTTGAAATTTTGAAAAATATTTTTTTTTTAAATCTTGTTTTTTGAAAATTTTAAAAACATTTAAACTTTTTTTCAAAGCGATCGAACTGATAAGCTATCTTAGAGACCAAATATTAAAGCACTGTAGCCGAGGAAGTTAAAAGATTCGCTGTTAACTACAAAGACAGACTGGAAGAACACCCAAATGAGTTGGCCAACGCACTGCTATCCACAAACACAACACGAAGACTTAAAAGAAAAATATTTAGTGATTTAATTAGATTGTAATTACTCGTGTCACACTATTAATTCTTATAAAGGAAAAATGCAACTGTGTATTTTTCACTATTTATATATCGATGTCATTTTTACATATAATTGCCAAAAGATTTACTTAATGTCTATGTAGGACAGTTGTAAATATATTGTTGAATAATAAAAAAAAAAAAAAAAAAAAATATTAAAGCGCGTAACCGTCGCAGTCTAACGCTTAAACATTATAAAAATTGGTACAAAACCTATAGAAAATAGTATTATTTGATATGCCTATGTCTAATTATAAATTTTAACTGCCAAATGTCATTATTTTAAATATTTTTTATTGGGTATCCGAAGCCGATAGACCTGCCTCCTCAAAAATGTAATTATTCAGTTTGTAAATACAAGTAAAATATTTTTTAAATTATTCAAATCGGACGCTCCGTTCTTAAAACCTGAATTGGCATTTTTATCACTTTTTGACCGTATCGTTGGAACGGCTGGACCTGCCTTTGCCCAAAACTAATCAGCACGTCTCCTCATCAATAGGGATCGAATGTTTTTTTTTTAATCATACCAAACGGTTGATCTGTGCTCTCGAAATCGTCGACAAAAATTTGTGTTCGCACATACACACATACATACTGCACACACATACATAATTTCTTTTTGTATGTATGCTAAAATGTTCAGAAAACTTTGATAAGCAAAAATTTTCATTTTTGATTTGACATTGATTAATTGGTTTGGAAATTATTATTAATTTTTTTCTTTTATTTTTGTACTATATATTTCAATCTAACTAAAATTTTCTTTTAAAAATCATTCAAACTAAAACGATATTTATTTGAAAGATAGAATAAATTATTAAAATTATTGATCTGAATTTGTAACTGATCTTGCCAAAAATATACAATAATATTGCAATAATGAATTAGTGTTTCTGAGATTTTTATATTTTTATTTGTTGATTTTTATATTTTCATCTTTGTTGATTTATATATTTATTCAATATTTTTAAATTCAATTATATTTAACATATATTATTATGTTGTAACTAATTTTATTCATTGTTTTGTAGTATTTTAAATGGATGACGATACGTATCAAGTTCCAAAACGTATAAATAAACTTAAAAAAAAAACAAAAATTTCAAGAATTTTGACATTTTTGAAAAAATAGCATTTTTTGAAAATTTTGATTTTTTTGTACTTTGATTTTTTGTAATTCTAAAAATTTTTCTGAAGCAATCTAAAAACTAATCAACGCGTCTACTTTTCAATAGGAATCGAATGTTTTGTGAATTATTCAAATCGGTTGATCTGCGTTCGCTAAATCGTCGAAAAATTGTATCTGACCATACATACACACATACACATGCACCTACACACACATTTTTTCTAAGTGTATGCCAAAATGTTCAGAAACCTCAAATGTAAACATATATAAAAATTTTCATTTTCGATTTTTTTGCGAAATCCCATTATTGCAAAATTTCAACAGTAAAATAATTCTAGTAAGGGAATCATAAAAGTGCATATTTAAATCTAAAATAAACAAATGTCAATTCTTCCGTGTGCGGTCGCCCAGAACTCATAAAAATCTGCTTCCAAATATCTTTAAAGGTTCTCATAAATTCAGTCGAACATTTTTATATCACAACTATAAATTTTTTTCCGACATTAAAATTTTCAAAATCATTGTTCGCTATCAACATTGCACATAATATACAATATGCTATGACTAATTTTACGACCTCTTCTAGTATATGTATTTTTTCTGGTTTGGTACCTTTAGTGAGCCGCAGTTGACAAACAAAGAATTCAATAAGAACTAAACATTGCTTTGATAAAAATTTTGAACCAGGGGTGGAAAAAATATGAAAAGCTGGTCTACGAGTGCATTATTTTATTATAGATCTCGTATTTCATTTCAGGCAACTCCCAAAACTTTGTATTGTTATTATCATAATAGGAGCAGAGCTGGAAGGGATTTAATAAATAGTTTGTAAGATTGGTGCATGTACTAGTTTTGCTGGAGTTAGTAAACTGAAATCCACAAATAATGGTTTTTAAGATATTATATTTTACTTGAATTAAATTTTTATGACAATCATATTACTAGTTATACTAGAAGAAAACAAAATATGTATTTGTGTTTAAAATCTGTTATTTTGTGGTACCTCAAAATAATGTTTTATAATATCTGGAAACATTTTCTGTGCAGATTTCCATTATGCAAGAAATATTTGTTTTTACTCGACTGAAAAGCAGTTTTCTATAAATTTTGGAAAGCAATTCTTGTGGTAATACGGAATATAAGTAAAAGTTTTCATTTTTATAAATTTTGGGGTTTGTACCTAATAAAGATTATCAAAATTTACTTATAAAATTTAATCTAAAAATAAATTCAAGTAAGAGTTTTAGAGACTTCCAAAGTTGAATCAACATCTGTATTAAAAATTATTATTTATAATTTAGGTTGCGTTTCATGCAGATACACAATAAACCTTAAATAAATGATTCTACTTTGAGCAAATGTTTAAGTATTGTTAAAACATACTAATATTTCTCCATATTTAATAAAAAGCTCATTGGTACAATAGTTATTCTTATTTCTTTTATCTATAATCAATTTATGTTATTCAGAAATAAATCTTTGTTCCATACTATGTATACAATGAACTTTAAATTATTGATTCTATTTTTTAAATATTAAAACATACTAATAATAGTTCATATATTTTGAAGTTTTTAAAAATTCTATATGGCACATAATAGTAATTTCTTTTATTAATATATCATAAATCGATTTGTTTTATTGAAAAAAAAATTATTTAGTAGCATGTAAATAATTTACAATGAAATTTGAAATGAAAATATTGCATTTTTAATGAAATAATTTTGAATTTGCAAATCCTTCGGAGTAATATTTATTTTAACTATACACAGTGATTCTAGCAAAGTAACTGGATGAATCTAAACCTTACTTGAAGTAAGAGTATTCCCATTAATTGTTTGAGCAAATTATTCAAAAAAGGGAAATCCTACTCGAATGCAAATATTTGATCGTAATATATTATTTTGCCAATCAAAACTGAAATAGTCAATCATTTTTGGCAAAACTTTATAAGTCTTATGAGACATTTTATTCATTATACATATATTGATAATCAATCAGATTAAATAATTGGTGTAATAATTCTATTTTTAATCACTAAAATCACTTATGACTCCAATAAATTATGAGTCGTGCATCGGATAACACTATATTGATGATGAGACAACAAACCGGGTCTCGCAACGTTCGTAAAAGTTAAAATATTTAATAGTTTGAAAATATAGTATTGTAATGATAAAATATAGTATTGTTTGAAAATATAGTATATAATATATAGTATTGATATATATATAGAATGAACAAATGATAGGGAAAAAATTCCAACAGTCAAAGAAATATAAGAATAACTGCGCGACCGATAAACGAGAGTTGTACTAATATACACATGTCAAAAAAAAATCTGGTTTAGTCCTTGAAGTTATAAAACTATTTTTAAAAATACTAAAACATTCCCAGTACCTCTGCCCAGCTCTCCCATTATCAACAGTTTTGCTACTTCTGAAGGATGCAATAAACAATGGTCGAACGACGGCCTTTTGGTGACTCTGTTGCATTTTTATTGATCATAAAATTTGTCCTGTGTACATTTTTCAGTACTCCATAAATAATTTGTATTGTCAGACTGTCGGAAAAATATCACAGGCTTTGACTTCTGCCATGGATAGATATCAAAAAGATTTTTATGTCAAGCCGGTCATAAAATTCAACATATGTGTCAAAAGTAACGCAAGCGGAGATATAAAGTTCGAATAATCCGCGATGCAGATTGTGATGTGCATTTCGATGCGATGTGAATTTTTATTCATAGGATAGAGGTACATACATGGAAAAGGGCAAATTCATTAAATAATAGAACGACAATAACCGACAAAACGATAGAGATTACTTTTTATCGTTAAATTTGCTTCGAAAAAAGGAAAAGTTGCTTTTAACGTGTTAGCCGCCACGATAATATCAGAAATGTTTCGCATGGGTAATGGAAACTTTATTTGAAAATTTTGTTGCAACTGTATCGAGAAAACTATTAAAAAAAATGTTTTTTTGTCAAAATTCCCGACCAAACATTTTTTATGACACATTAGGGTGGTTCTTGATATGAATATTTTCGAAAAATCTTTGCTTCCAGAAGCTTAATTGCTTTCAAATTGATAAACAATTCTCTAAAATTTTTAACTCTTAATAATAACTTTAGCATAATCCGCACTCCAATCAAAGATTCTTAGTTCTTCTTCCTAAGCAAATACTTATTTTATAAAATATATCAAATTTTTGTTGTAAATTTTTTATTTATTATCAAAATAAGGAAATGCAATGTTATTCTCAAAATTTTGATTAACTTGTCGCTAAGTTATAAAATTCTAATGAGTAAAATTCTTTGTTTTCTCTTTTGAAAATTAGTTTTGAAAGTTTTGAATTGTTTTTGTAAAACTTGACTTTTTTGAAAACTTGAATTTTTTATTCTGATAATTTGATGTGCATATGTCTACAGATCATTTTTGACCGTCAAATATCATTTATTTTACTTTTTATTGGATCTCTGAAACATCAGGCACATCTGCATTTTTCAAAATTTCAGTTCTTCATTTCGTCAATGCAAATAAAATATTAATCGAATCATTCAAATTGTTTTTCCAATTGGTTCTTTCAAAAACTGAATTACCATTTTTAGCACTTTTTCTCCCTTATCTTCGAAACAGGTGGACCTGTCTTTGCCAAAAACTGATCAGCACGTCTCCCCAGCATTGCGTATCGAATATATAGTATAAAATTTAGAAAGGATAGAAATACAATTCAAGAAAGCTTAATTGATTAATATATATAGATGGTTTAATTGTTTTAATTAAATAAAACGTATTAATTGGTAACCTTGTCTTTTGAAGATCAAAAACAACAAATACTAAAATTCACGGTTTGACTTCAAAGTACATAATAGATTATTTTGACTGTAGTAAACAACTTGGTTTATTTTTCTAAAAACACATCAAATAATTAATATAACATTATAATGTTGCACATGTTCACACAAACATGTGTCTTTAAAGATTCTTATTCATCAGGAGTGCCTTATAGAAGTATATTTTTCAAAATTAAATTTGAGCCTTATTAAATAAAAAACCTTGTCGTGTTAGGATCAGTTTTAAAGCATATTTACCAAAAACAAATTTAATCTCACTAAATAAAAAAAAATGTAGCAATAGTTTTGATATCAAAAGACCAGAAAAAAACTGATTAGTAGAAATTGTAGATAAGAAATATGTATTTTCCTCAATGTCTATAATAAACTATAACTACTGTTTAATTTTTTTTCAGAAAAAAACAATACTGTATAATATATTATATTGTCATGGTATACCTATATGCTGCAGATTGTAAGTACTCTCATCTAAAAGTAAATTATCGTCGTCTAAAAGTTTCGAAATACATTTGCACATGATTTAATACGTTTTTAGAATATCCTTGGGCTAATAACTCGGCTGTTAGTCGGTTCATGCACTATAAAAACCCACAAAATTTAAAGTTTTAAAACTATACTTAAAACTAAACTAAAATCAAATGCAGAATAAATTTTAAAATATCATAAAAATATACATAAAGTAGTATTCGCTTTGCTAAAACCTGTAATAAATTTTCCACGGTAAGCAATTAAGGATGTAAGATTCTTTGAAATTAAGGATTAGACTCGCATTAGTAAATTACCCAAACTAATACGAATGATATATTTTTTGCAAGAAATTTTAAATCCTCAATTGTTTACTGTGTAAAATTTATTTTTTTAATTATTGAACAGCAATCGGATCAGGAATATGAGTTCTATAGTCTGTTGAGATGATATTTCTCAGCTATGTCGCTTTTAAGAAGGCAACTCAATGGTTGTCCTAAAATTAAAATTATATTTCTACTTATTGCAGCTATTCTACTCCTCGAAAACACACTGATACATATTTTCAAATGCAAAAGGATATCACAACTGCTTGAAATCAGCCTGTCTGATACACGGGCTTGAATTAAGCACAGCACTTCTAAATATGACTATATGAATACTATATTTGTTTAGAAAAATTGTTACTTGTAACTAACAATAAAGAATATTTTTTGAACAGCAATCAGAACTTAGGTCTAACTATATTATATTAATTTTTTTTTCAATAATTAATGAACAAATAAAAAAATTACATGATAGGTAATACTGATTTAGGGCATGTCTGTGAGCTGAGTTGTACTTCAACTAGATTCAGGAAAAAAGTGCAAGAGATTGTCCATTGCCATTTCACACCGCAATGCCCGAAATGAGCTATTTTCAATTGAAACATAATTTTGATCTATATTTTCAAGTGAAAGTAGACATCGCTACTGCACGATGTCAGGATGTCCAGAGGGGGGGAGGCATGAACTCACGATCCCGAAATAATAATAATAAAGAGCAAAAAAAATTAAAAATTATTCCACGATTTAAAAATATTTTATTGATAAAATTTCTGTTATTGGAACGCCACCCAAAACATGTTGATACTTTTAAGCTATGTTGATACTTTTAAGCTATGTTACTTTTTAGAATGGTTGTCCTGTCGACATTTGATATGTTTTATTATTAGAATTTCTTTAATACTAATGATATATTTATAAAATGACGCTGCAATATCAAGAAACAGCTATTTTTTCAAATATAAATAATGTCAAAAAATTATATACGACAGAACTCCGTTAAAACGATTGTGGTTGATTCGATTTAACGCATAAAACGCTATTTTAAGCCGATTCCTGATGATCGATTAATAATCTCTGTTTGAATAAAACACTATTTATTCAAACATGAGATTACAAAAATGATGTCAAAAAAATTATGTACAATACGACTCCGTTAAAACGATCGTGCTCGATACGATTTAACGCATAAAAGGCCGATTCCTGATGATCAATTAATAATCCTTCTTTAAATAAAATACCAATAAACATGAGACAACAAAAATGATGTCAAAAAAATTATATTATTTACATTTATATTTTTGTATTTAGGTTTAATTTTTTGTTTTTTATAATTCTCAACAATTTTGTATTATAAAACTTTAATAAAGTTTTCATTGACAAAAAAATATGCTACAATTATATATATATATATATATATATATATATATATATATATATATATATATATTATTTTATATAATTATAAAACTCCGTTAAAACAATCATGCTTGATATAATTTATCGCATAAAACGCTACTTTAAACCGATCCCTGCACTTCCTAACATATTGTCATTATTTCGGATAGTACCCTTTCCCGTTTAAGACGTGATTTTGGTACTGAGGAATCGTCTTAACCGGGTTCTACAAATAAAAGTGTATCATTCCATCACGTGTTAGTGAGATTGACTCATTTCCCTTGCGTGAAAATCTACTCTCTCAATTACAACAAAGTCATAATTCCTTTCTTCAAGTTTCTGGATCATTTCTATTCATACAATAACTGGTACGACTGACTATTATATATATGTATAGTATAAATTCACATTAAATCAAAAAACTTCTATCCGGTCCGTATATTTAGAAACAGGCGTCATTTTAATACAAAGGCCCCGGCATGGGGTTGCATTGTTCGACTAATGGGGTACGCGGTCCGACCACTTTTTTTCGGCAGTAATCGCACATTAAATCAAAATCCCGTAGAAGTTTCACTTTTTAAACGACCGCTCCTGTGTGTACGTGCACCTCAGGATATGTAATTATTGACAAACGTTAAGTCGTTAAAATAGGAACCTCCGAGATGGATCGATTTGAAGGACGGGTTTAGGGGTCACCTCGACAAGGGCACAGAAAATACTATTTATGAATTTCAAAAGTTGCATAGATTTAGTTTTCGTATTTTTGAACAACTTAGTACTTGTTGTGATGAAATTTCTTAACGACGTCGATTTTTTGAAGGCCACCCAACGGTTAACTTATATATATTTGAAGTATTTTTATCATTGGAGTTGCTCTTATACTAAAATATTTTTTATATGATGCCGAAGAAGAGCTGTTAATTCAGAACTTATTTGATTCTATAATATAATTTCCAGTAACATCGGATATCACTACTGCTTGATATCAAGTTCAGCAACGTGAGAAACAAACCTTAAGAAGTGGCGCATGATATCGTGTCTTAGGGTAAATTCAAGGAATAATAATTAAATTCTATATTATCTAGTAAAAACGAATATCACTACTGCTTGATATCAAGTTCAGCCACGTGGGAAAAAAACCTGAAGTAGTGAACATGACGTCGTGCCATTAATCAATTAAATTTTTTATCATCTAGTAAAAAAGGATATCACTACTGCTTGATATAAAGTTCAGCAACGTGGGAAAGAAACCTGAAATAGTGGAGCGCATGACATCGTGCCTTAAGGTAAATTGGAAGAATAAAAATATTTTTTTTATTATCTAGTAAAAACGGATATCACTACTGCTTGATATCAAGTTTAGCGACATGGAAAACAAACCTTGAGTAGTGAAGCAATTAAAATAATTAATTAAATTCAATATTTTCCAGTAAAACGGATATCACTACTGCTTGATATCAAGTTCAACAACGTGGGAAACAAACCTGAACTAGTGTCGCATGACATCGTGCCTTAAGATGAATTCTAGGAATGAAATATTTTTTTTTATCATCTAGTAAAAACGGATATCACCACTGCTTGATATCAAGTTCAGCGACGTGGGAAACAAACCTGAAGTAGTGGCGCATGACATCATGTCTTAAGGTATATTCAAGAAATAAAAATAATTGATGAATTAGTTTCGATATTATCGATTAAAAACGGCTATCACTACTGCTTGATATCAAGTTCAGCGACGCGGGAAACAAGAAGTAGCGGGGCGTGCCATCGTGTCTTAACGCAAATTGCTAGAACTTCCCTTATCGTAATTAAATATTGGAAAAAATAAAAATAATCAATAATCGATGAAAATTGAATAATGGTTGTAACAATTGTTTTCAATATTTTTAAATAGATAGATGAGAAAACTCTTTCGAAAAAAAATATTTTTTTGCAAACATTTTGAACAAAAAAGGGAAAAAAAATTAAAATGAAAATAAAAAAAAATTCAATACTTTTGAAAATGTTAAAAACGATCATATTCTTTTTTTTTGAAAATTTTGGAATTAATGAAAACAATTTAATCAAAACCTAATCATTTCTGCACGCCATCAAAATAAGCACAATGTTTTTTGAATCATTCTAATGATCGATTCTCTCAGAAAATGCACGACTATTTCTTGAAGTACTATTCAGCACGAATCGAATGTTTTTTTTTATTCATTCAAGTCAATTGAATTAAAGATCTTTGTACGGAACCCATAACAAATGGAAACAAAATTAGTACTTATTAACTACTTATTAACTTTATGTGTAACACTAGAGTGATATCAGGAAGTTGCACTTATAATGAACTTGATATGTGGTATTTGTGTATTTTGGAGGTTAGGTTTTATGTGTAAAAAGTAAAACGCATGGCAAATACATAAGCTTATTGACAACTCGTAACTACGAACTTATGAATTTATAGACCGATAACCTAACATTATCATAACATTTCTATTTTATCTAAGAATTAGCCCCTTACTTTGCCAGAATTTCTGTTAATGATTTAGTTCGCCAATGTCAAGAAAAACTATTTTCACTTAATACATATTTAAATCCGAATTTCCAAGTACAAATAGTAAAAACCTAAGTACTAGATAACCTAATAGTAAGAACCTAAATAATCTTGTAGTTGCAAGGCCAAGGCTTTTATCACGAAACCACGTCAAGCCCAAAAGTTGCACCATGTGAAATAAAGGTTTATTGATATTTTGTTCATCATTGCTTGTAGCACACCTCGTACAAGGTCAAATTTCAGGTTTCAAGTTTCGTGTTCCTAACAATAATAATATGAAATAATAATATGAAATTTCATATCGCACATAAATATTGTTGAATATAAACTACGTGTAAACATCATTTAGGAATGTTGCATGAACCCGATATGCAAAAATATACTTCATTAATAAGATATGAGATTTAGCAACTTTCCATTGTTGAAATAAAAAATATTTTATTTGCTTGTAACTAAAAACTAATGAATGAGTTTGTCAAATAACTGAAAGAAAAATTTTCATATCAGCCATTAGATAATTTAGTTAAAAAAGTATCACGGAAACTTGAATGCTGATGATATTGGTTATGACTACAGAAAGAAAGAATTATGTATTATGCAATATAAGTACTTCACGTCGTTCTTAAAAATTTAATGTGATTTAATGATTTAAAATAAAATCAAACATCTACTCAATGTATGACTATGCATATAATTTCTCGTACCCACCAAAACCCTGGAAAATTTACACGAAACTTGTACGAGCTATAGCCCAGGGGTTTCTACCTAAAATTGTCCCCATAGAACTAATCCATACATACGTTAATCAAGTAATAAATATAGTATAGGAATTTTGAAGGGCTCCATATATCAAATAGCTTATGGACTTATGAAGTCTTAATCCATCCGTACCCGAACCCGAATCATTAAAACAATTTTATGCCCGGCTATCTTAAATCAGTTCGAATAAAGTTATTATAGATAGCAACAATAGCTATATACTTATTAGAAATAAAATTAGAAATGTTGTATTCGAAGTAACTAGAAATAAATCTACCTTCTGTTCATGTGCTGCATCATTTCTGCAACATGTCCGAACGATAACATGTCTGCCTCACTTTTATACAAAAAAGTCTTAATATTTTTTTGTGCAATCGTTAACTTCATCAAGGTTGTAAAAATAATCAAATAAAGTACAACCCTTAAAACCATCGTTTAAATTTGGACAAATATATCTCATCTTACGTAAGTCCATACATTTTTATTCCATGATATAG
This sequence comes from Ctenocephalides felis, assembly GCF_003426905.1. Lineage (NCBI taxonomy): Eukaryota > Metazoa > Arthropoda > Insecta > Siphonaptera > Pulicidae > Ctenocephalides > Ctenocephalides felis. The sequence continues at coordinate 24,976,536 of NW_020538040.1, forward strand.
ATGCACTTACCGACGGAGTTGCATCAAAATCCAATTCATGACTATGCAATTTTACACTTTCCTTACAAATTCCACAATTCAGGGTTACCTTATTTAGGATAAATGCTATTTGCATAGTTCGATTACCAACAAAAAAATTATAATACTTTATGGTATCTGGAAATACTATGAAAAGGTACGAAATTTGAATTGACCAAAATACCTGCATTGTTTACTATTTGGTTTGGTACCGTTATCTGTTTCCAGACAATGCATATAAAAGTATTATTTGAATTAATGTGAAAAGATGGATAGAATCCAAAAGTTTTAACAAAAATTTCCACAGGATTTGAAAAAAAAAGTATTTTTAACAGAAATTGTTCTTAATTCATATTTTTTCAATATATACTTACCTACATATTTTAAAAAATATTTTAAAATTTTACTATAAAAAGTAATAATTTTAAGTCCATTTCATTTTTGTATACATATATATTATATACATTATAAGCAGCAATTAAATTATTTTCACAAATGTACTATTGGACAGAAAATCCAATTTACTAGATTTAAGTTTTCTCGACGTTTCAAGTCTAAAATTTTAAAAATGTATATAATAGAAAAATGTATGTATATGTATGTGAGCAAAAATTTCAAGTCATACTCAATCATTTGACATTATATAATAGGAAAAAATATACGTGCTTGTTTTTGAGCCAAAATGTGAATTAATGTACTTTTCACCAAAAAAATACGATTTGCTAAATTTATGTTTTCTCGACATTTCAATTCATTCTGAATCGTTTGACACCAAATTAGGTAAAAATGTGTGTATAACTTGACAAATGTACTTTTCACCAGAAAATGCGATTTGCTAGTTTTATGTTCTTTCGACATTTCAAGTCATTCTGAATCGTTTGACATCAAACTCTGAAATTTGAAAAATTCACATTTTACCTTAAAATACATAACCTAGGTTTATGTCTTCTCCACGTTTCAAGTTATTCTGAATTGTTTGACACACATCGCGTATGATAGCTAAAATTTGACCTTTTGTCGACATTTTATTAAAAATGACTGCAAAGATTTCAAAATTTTAAAAGTCATTTAATGAAACTATATGGACTCATCTAAAATATTATTTTCATGAAAATTTCTCAATATGTATTTAATTGTAAAAAGATCGCAACTATTTTTATATGTGAAATATTTTTAAATGATTGCTCTCAATTTCTTGGCCTAGTACTGTGATATCATACGCAAATTAGAGCCTAAACTTTAAATCTTAGGTTTCAGGTTTTATACAAGCCTCGGACAACCTGATGCCAAGCAGTAGTGACATCGGTTTTCACTTGGAAATATATACAGCAACTGTTTCCAAGGGAAAACAGCCCTTACCCAGTATTTCAGTAACAATATAAATATCATCAGTTTTACAGAAATTGTAATAATAAAATTCATCGCACAATGATAGAACAACCATTCGGGTTGTCATCTATAAAAAAGCTACGTTGTTAAGAAGTCACCACACCTCGTTAAGTTCTGATATATGTTTAACTTTTTTCTAAAAAAATCATAATTTTGTGAAACACATGAATAAGTCAAAGTCGTGAAACAAAGCAAAAATAGAATTATATAATAATTTTAAAAACTTCTAAATGAAAAATGTTATGTTTTTTATTGAGTTATTATGCATATAAACGGTTTTCTTCACTAATAAAAATATATTTTCATAACTAGCAAATTGAATTTTAATATATAATAAGTGCAATAAAATATACATAAAATACATTACTTATCAATAAAATTAAATTAAGAATATAAATATTCATAGTCGTTATTCGAACTTATAGCAATCTTTAAAAAAGAGTCAATGTTATAAAATGTAAATGCTAGGCATTGATAATATTTTAATATGTTCAGACAATACTTAATAAATTTTACTAGAATTAAATTATGCGTGTGTTTTTGCAAATAGAACAAAAAATATCGCAATATTTACATAATGAATCAGTAATAAAATTTAATTATTTAATGAGATATCATACGCAATCATTTATTAATTCTGATATTATTGCATGTAAATAAAAATCTATATTTCACCTCGATTGACGCAGGCAAAATTTGTTCTTTGTGTAGAAATAATTGTAATTTTGAAATTATATTTACATACACTCACTATATTTAGTTTAAATTTTTATATCATAAACATAAACTAGTGCAAACCTATAGATAGAAACCTATAGATTTGTAAATGAATTCAGACTTGAAATACAGATTTTTTAAATTTTAATATGTTTATCATTTTGTTCATTTTACGTTGTTTTTCAAAATTTCAAAATTCACTAATAGATCTTAATCTATCACAGAAATCTATATTTCAAATTGATAAAAATTTGAAATTTTCCAAAAAACTTGTTAAATGTTCCAAAATTCTTAAGTCAAATTGACTTAATGAAATATTTTTGATCATGTAAAAAAAAGTTGTTCATATATGAGAGTTTCTGAAAGTTTCTAAACTATCAAAATATTCAGTATTATAAATTAGTTATATTTTAAGTTTAAAAATTCATTAAATGTATCAAATTTTCTCAAATTCTCAGGAAAATATATATTTTATGCAAATTTATACAATTTGAAGAAAAATTGTTGATATATGAAAATTTCTTTCTACTGGTTATATTTTAAATTTAAAAAAATATTAAGAGTATTAAATGGCTAAATTAAAAAAATTAAAATAGATTATAAAAGAAATTTTCTGAACTTTTATAAACTATCAATATATTCATTATTGCAAACTAGTTAAAAAAATAATGATTTGTATATTTTATTAAACGTATCAAATAGTATAACAGTCTCTAATAATAAATTAAACTTTTTTGATACTTAAAAAAACAAATGATTAAAAAATATTAAATCATTAAATTAAAAAAAATCCTAAATAACTATTAAGTATATGAAAATTTTTGTTGAAAACGTGAAGAAGTTTAGCCTTGTTTAAATTAAATATAGTATTTCAGGATTTATATATTTGAAAGATTAAAAAAAAACGAAAAATTTGCTAAAATGGACAAAATATTTTTTTTAGATAACTTAGATAACAAAAATATAAGGCTGAAGAAGGTAATAATATATGAAAACTATTATAACTGAATAAAACGCAATTTTTTTAGTGAAACATTTAAAAACATTGATTCAGTGAGTTTTTGAGAAAAATGTACGTACAACAACCCCTATAAGACTATCAGATTAATACGATTTCTAGCAAAATATACTACTTTACGCAGGCTTCCTTACTTTGGAAATTATTTCCGTATCCCGCCTAATACAATTTTCCGCTTAAGACGCATTTTTTCTCCAATCCCTGGGAAGTCGTCTTAACGACGTTTTACAGTAATTTCTATTTTCGATGTTCCACACCTATCAATAACTTCCTCTTCCTCAATTAGTAGAAATTAAAGATTATTTGTAATTAATTAAGAGTCATTTATTATTCAAAGAAAGTGCTTGAAACAAAAAAAGAAAACATTAACCGTGTGCGAGAAAAGTTTCCATGGGCATATATTATGATTATTGAAATTTTAATAAAAAAAAGTATGAATAAATTATTTAGAAATCAAGTCGCACATTTAAAAGTCATTTAAAGTAGCATTTAGTAAATGTTGAACAATGGATATTGTATACAGAGCAGCGCACCCATATTGGTTACGGCAGACCAATTGCAATATTTGGCGACGTTTCTCAATTACATTCATTGTTTAAAAAATGGAAAATAGGTTATTAAAGTAAATTAAAACTAGTGGTGTATGGTAGAAATATATATACATCATTAGGTTTAGCCTTGGGGAAATTGCAGGAACTTCCCATAGGAAGAAATTTGATGAAAGTATATTGAAAGCCTTAAGAATGGTGTATTTGCAATCAATTAGTATTAGAGATTTTTTCAATATAACATTTCATTATAACATTAGATTGTTTTAAAATGTAAAAAAAATCAATTATTTAAATTAGTGGTAGATATGTATGATGATGTAACTAAAAAATTTAGTAACAAAAATAGTGCATATTGATATGATAAAAATAATTCAGAATTTGCAGGATAAAAAGGTTCACCACTGATATCTTAAAATCAAATAAAGTTACATTTTTTAAATTAATATTTGAAAGTAGAGGGCAAAAGATGTATAACCAGCCACCACACGTTTACGACGTCACAAGATAAATGGCAAAGTTTGAAAATCCATAACAAAAGAATTTTCTTTCGTCGTTAGTTATTTTGGTTGTGAGATCTGTTGTTTTATTATTTTTTTATAAGATGTATTATTAATTTTAAGTTAGATTTTAGATTAGACAATTTTTTATATAACCTCTATAAAAAAAAACAACGGAACTTTGGTGGGATAAAAAGAACCAACTGAACCTTTACCCTGTCAATAAAATAAATAGTAAAATATAGTAAATTAAGTTAACAATAGCAATTTTGCAAGAAATAAATTAAATAAATAGTTATTTCAACTTTGCTGATGTATATTTTTGACAAAATACCAGATCAAGGTTATATACAGTGTTATCTCTGTAAAAAATGTACCCATGAAACTTATAATTTGCATTTGTTGAATAATGTAGCTATTTTTTAAAATCCTTTTAAAACTAAAATTAACACATTATACCTGTTTGCCTAGATGTCCCATTTTACCCCTCCTACGGGGTAAAAAGGACCAGGTGACAAATTTTTGAAAGAAACCCGTTTTTTAAATAATAAATCAATTATCTGGGAGTTTTACTGAACATAGTCAGATAGTTGTTTGTTTCATATATGTAATTTGTTGTAATATTTAATTGGTTTTCATAATATAATTGCCCAAAGTCAAAATGGACCTTTGTGCCCCGCTTTACACTATGCATATTACAATATTAAACATGACATATGTATTACTGAAGTGTTAAGAAATAAATTCCAAAAATATACGAAAATGCAAAACGAGAAATAAAAATAGAAAATTGTTTTTGTTTCAAATTTAGGCAATTGTTTTTGTGTTTGAGAATTTTATGAAATTATTTATTTTGTAGCATTTAATTAAAATGAATTTAAAATACATTCATTTATTATTAAATTTATTTAAAATAATCATGTAAATAATTCTGAAAGATTTAAGTAAAAGTAATATATTATACATTTATATATAAAAACTAAAAATAATCACAAGCAAAAAAATTATATTATTTATTTTATTGCATTTGTAAAAATGGTCCTATACTTTATTAAAATTTTTGGCAATATTCAATATAAAAACTAATTCAGAATAATATTCAATATAAAAACGCAATCAGAAATACATAAAGATTCCTATGAGCTAAATTGACAACATTTAAGAACGATGCCTAAGAAAAAAAATAATGAAAGCACTCATTTTTATGATGATAAATAAAAAAATAAATTTAAACGATAATAATAATAATCTTACTTCCATTGCAATTTTTGTCTATAGAAAACAATGGCATAAAATTACAAGTTCAGACAAGATTTGAAAGAACTAAACCGTAGAAAACAAGAAATAGTATAAAATATGTCACGCCTGTTACTAACCAGGTAATATTAGTTGATATTGTAAAAAATTTGATGAAAATAAGAACTTAGAATGATTATAATTATTTACAGAATATTAGCAACAATAATATTTTTCATATTTGTTTAAATGAAAATTTTGAGCATTGTCTGAATATATTTTGAAAGCAAAAGTAGAAAAAATATATCAAAATAACTTTAATACTAAAAAGTTGAAGATTTGATATCAAGAATAAATAAAATAAAAAAATGATAAATTCATTTTAGATAAGATAAAGATATTTTATTTTACTTGTTTCATTTGTACCTATTTATTATTATATTTTATTTTACTAAAAATTTAATTTATTACAATGAGCAAAACAGATATAAATGTATATAAACTTTTGTTAATAAATTCAGAAAAATTATTTAAAAAAGAAACATTTTTATTGTTGCCTAACAATAAGTGAAGATTGTTAATAAAATAAATTTGAAAAAAAAATATAATTTTGAAAATATTAATTGTGAAATTTTACTAAAATTACAAAAAAAAAATAATATTCTATAATATATAATAAAAATAATATATAATAAAAAATTGCCGAAAATGTATATAAATGTGGAAAATTCTAATAAAAAAATAATCAGCTGCAAATTATTGCAAATGTGCTGCATTTTTCTTTAATATTGAAATTATTAAGTTTAGAAGTATTCTTTAAAATAAAATAGTAAACTATTTTTGTAAAGATGGCTACAATATTACAGATGTATTATAAATAAAAATTATATATTCGAGTATAAACAATAATATAACTTATAATATTAGTAATAAGTTAGTAAAAATAATTGTTTTCTACGTAACATACTCGAACTGACGCATAATTATATTATTAAATTTTTTTAGATAGAAAAATTAATAAAATCTAATAATCGCTTAAAAAATATCGTAGAATAAATATTTTAATTTATTTTATTTTTAACTCTGATCAAACTCTATTGCTTTTTAATATTCGAATTAAATTGTTGACTCTGAAAATCTGGGCAAGATTGCATCATAAAATATATTGGCATAAGTAATTCTATTAACTCAACGGCTCTAATAAAATTAGATAAATTATGCGAGCAAAATATCTAATTTAACATAACAACAATATTATTATATTGAATTATGACTTTGTCGATAAATGATTCATTGCAATAATAGCTTATTTGCTAAAATTGGAAGTTGGAATCATCATCAAAAAACCTAACACAGATATTTGGACTTATGAAACTTATACCCTTCTGAAACTGATGAAATAAATATAATTTAAAACTATAGGCATAAATTTTTCAAAAAAAAAAAAACATAAATTTCGAAAAATAAATTCCTACAATTTAAACTTTTTTATATTGCATTAAACATAATCAAAAATAAAATAATACTATTGAAATTCATTTTATCTTTTGAGCTAAAATATAAAAATAGAAATGCCGGTACTAAAAAGATGCCATTTTAAATAAATTGTAATTTGCAGAAAATTATTCAAATAGTTGAACAATTCTAAATACTAATATGCTTTCTGATTATTTAATCTAATGTAGAAGTATAAAAAATGCCGGTATGGAAAAATTAGTGAAATTTGTTCTCACAAACTTATCAGAAATAAAACAATAAATAAATCAAATAATTTGAAACATATTACTAAATATTTCATCACTGATCTACTAAAAAGATTAAAGCAAAGGTATATATCATGTTTCCAGATTTTTTGCAAAAACTGCAAAATATTAAATTATTGAATTTCTTACTAAAATATATTTATTTTTAGTGTTTAGAATATTCTACTGATTATTATTGAATTTAGATACTTTTTGTAATAATTTGCAACTTTCAAGTATACATACAGATAAGAATAACAAAAGTTGCATCATATTCTGCAGAAATTTTCAATATATCAAAAATTATGACTCAGTTTAAAGATAAAAATAGATAAATAGTTTATTTATTTCTCGTTTATAAATTGTGAAAAATTGTATAATATTAATTTATTTCGGAACTTTGTGCTTCAATTTATTTTAGAAAAATTGTACCACAGAATAATACGATGGTCATTATCGAAGGTAGAAATAAAAATAAATTTATATCATATTTCCGGACTTTTTGCAAAAACTGCAAAAAGTTAAATTATTGAATTTCTTTCTAAAATATATTTATTTTTAGTGTTTAGAATATTCCACTGGCTATTGAATTTAAATACTTTTTGTAAAAATACTATTTATAATAATTTGCATCTTTCAAGTATACATGACTACAAGAGTAAGAAAAATTGCAGAAATTTCAAATATATCAAAAATGGTAAATCAGACCGAAGATAAAAATGTATATATAGTTCATTTATTTGTTGGTAATTAAATTGTGAATGATTATATCATATTAATTTATTTCGGATTTTTGTGCTTCAATTTATTGTAGAAGAATTGTACCACAGAATAATATCATAGTCACTATCTCAGGTAGAAATGAAAATAATTTTATGTTTTCCATATTTTGCAGAAACTGCAACAAATTAAATTATTGATTTTTTTACTAAAATATAATTATTTTTAGTGTTTGGATTAATACACTGATTATTATGGAATTTAAATACTATTTGTAATAACTTGCAAGAATCGAGTATACATAAAGGCAAGAGTAACAAAAATTGCATCACTAATATATCAAAAATGGTGAACCGGCTCAAAGATAAAAATGGATACATAGTTTATTTAATTTTTCGCGATTAAATTGTGAAAAATTATAAGTTTTTTCGGATTTTTGTATTTTATTACATTCAAGTAAATAGACATCACAACATCTCAAAGATGTTCTGAGCGCTGTTAATAAAAAAATAAAATAGAAAATAATATTCATGAAAATATATTCAAGAATGCACAAATAAGTTATAGACACAATGTATAAAATATTACGGAAATTTTGTAATTTTTAGCCATTTTGACAAAAATTTGTTTTTGGGGTTTTCGTGTATAAATTGTTTGACCAGGTACATAATTATATAATAGGATTAAAATGATAATGTTAAGAAGTGTTTACATACTTCATTATAACAAGTTCAGCCACACGAGAACAAATAGGTATTATGAAATGAAGGATTAAGACCAGCACTCGACTACCTGAAAATGTGGAATTTTTGTCTTTTTCTCAAGACTTCATTTTCAAAATCATCATTGTACCATTTTGTTTGTCTTCAATAGTATATTGTTAGATTTTTTGGTCAATATAACTCACGTTCTGAACTTACAGTACACAAACGCCGACGGTAAAAAACAAAATTTAATGTCTAAAATTTCTACTTAAAAATAATTTTGAAGACAAATTATAAAATTTTACCACTGCCAAAAAAATTTGTTTTTGGAACACATAAAATGTTGACGCAGTAAATAACAAAATGAACATGAACAAATAATAATATTTTTACAAAATTTTATTTTCATTCATAATTCATTGACCTGACTTACTGCATTAGCATATGTGTATTTTTAAAAGCCATACAGGTAAAAATAGGTATCCTCACTAATAATGAAAAACACTGATAATACTCTCTTAAAGAGACTTCACTTTGAACAAAATTTGTGATGCGATAATAAAATTTCACAGGATAAATTAAATCCTTTGAATATACATTTTCTGAATGTACACACAAAGTAATTAAAACTAAAAATAACCACAAGCAAAAATAATTAAAAAAACAAAAAAAATTGAAAAAAAAATCTGCATATACTCTCTTTTTGACAAACAAAATGGCACTGAACCGGGCTGCTAGAGGTTCCACCGTGGACTGCTACGAATTTTCCTGAACCGGCTTGCACAACCAATCAAGTCAGCCTCTTGAACTCCATACATTTTCGCGGACTTCCATTGCAATCACCGAACTCTATTTCTCGGTCACACCAATTCGTGCTACACGAACATTGCCGAGCGGAATCGATTCCTGGTCACGTAGGCCCTCATCTGAACAATGAGTGCGAATAAGAAAACACGATGGCGTGATAAAGATAAAGAGAGGGGGAGGAGCGTGAAATCTATATAAACCTGGTCACGTCAAAGCCGGCTTCAGTCCACGGAAAACAGTCATACGAGAAAGATCTATTAATATTTAACACACACAAAGACTTACAAATGTTATTACAAATGTCATACTGACATATTTAAATATAGATATATATCGTCGTTTTTATAATTATAAATATTAAATATATTATATAGATGTTCGTATGATTTAGTTTTTAAAGTTTATATTATATATTCTGTTGTCGCCGGCTATAAGTATATAGAACGAGCGAAAAAGACAGAACATAGTTTCTTGTTGCGATCAGCTGTGATTTTATATAAAATAGTCCAAAGTGTTTGAGCAAAAGAAGATATTGATAGATATTATGGAAGTGTTGTCTGTGAATCAGTTCAATGGGCAGTTCACGTTTGGAAACGGTGTTAAAGGAGGTGAGTCTTTAAATTTTAATTTTTTATCATTTTAAAAAAATTCACTATCTTGTAGTTAGATTACACCGATTTATATTGGTTAGTGCCGGTCTTCTAGCTTTCCAAGATAGTTCATGTAAAAATCTTCAAAACTATCAGACTTGGCTTTTTAACTAGCAGGGGAAAAGTATCACTTGAAAATTATAAAAAAAAATTTAAAATGTTCAAAATTTTTAAAAAACTAAAAATATTAAAAATGTTAAAAATATTAAAAATGTGATAAATTTGAATGTTAAAAATGTTAAATGTTGAAAATATTAAAAATTTTTTAATCTGCTAGCTAACAAGCAAAATCTGAGTTCACAAAAAATTACATTTTTTTTTTAAACTAACAAATTAAAAATTAAAAACTAAGTACTAAGACCTGTACTAACCAAAAATTCACCATTCAATTCCCCCTTAAATTAATTTCAAAACGCCGGTAAATTTTCTTCTCGATCGTCCCATTTCAAGTAAAAATCATTTACTATCAGTCATCTATCTACAAGTCCCTACAAGCTTTCCAAGGTAGTTTTTGTTAACTCATCTATATGTATTGTGTATTTTCAATGTGTGTTGGTATATATTAACTGAGTACACTTTCACGACCGGTTTTATCATACTACACCAACACATTGGCCGCCGCGTATAGAAAATACATTTGTGTGTAAAATCAGTAAAACAACAGCCAGCAAAGCGCTTTTGCAATTAAAGAAGTATTGAAAAGTCGGCAAAAGGAAAATAAATGTCAAAAGTCATTGCACTTGATGGAAATAGTAATGGGAGGAAAGAAAGTTATTGGGTTAGTTTGATAATAAGATAATAAGAGTTTTTTTTGTTTTATATAAATTGCTTAGATATGGTTTATAAGAAGGTTTGAGTATGTTTTTCTACAAAAACCGGTTTCGACCAAAAATTGTATCAATAAAAATGCATATGCATATTGGCGAGCGATAACTGCACTCGTTATCAATGCACTTGTCCCCGCTCCAAAAGTAGGCTTGTTTGTTTATTAAAAAAAATCTAATCAAACACATCGTGCTAAATTAGTTTGCAAACTAATTATCTCCTCTATATGTCGCCATGGACATATCCATTTATTATCCATGTGTGTGAGAATTTGAATACACAACTTTGTCTATTTACTTCGGTTTGCGTTTGTGTTTGTGCGAACAGATGATTACACATCTGGAAAGTTTGAATGTGTTTGTGCGAGCATTATCATGAAAATATACATGTACATTTTGAAGCCTTGTATAAACCTGAATGTATGTGTTGGAACCGGTTAGGTCTTGTTGCCAAGCGAGAAAGATTTGAGCCTGCGCGCTGGGGAGCTTCTCTTTTGTTTCAACACACACAGAATATAGATACACATTTAGATGTGTTTGATTTTAAAATTGTGCTTCCATTGTTTACTGTTGACTTTGATTTAATACAGCTGCTTTCGATTGATAACACAATTCATTTACATTTTAAATTTTTTTCGATTTTTTTGAAAATTTTTTTGGCAGTATCATAGACTTATGATTTTACAACAACGCTTCAACACTAATCGAGTTTTGGTGTAACTGCAATTAAAATTTTATGGTACGTAACGATCTACATATGCAAAAACAATTTCCTTTATCATCGAGAATCTTATCTCAAATGATTGTCATTTACATCTTCGATCTCTCAGGTCAACAATAACTGCATTGAACCACAATTGATAAGATAGTTACCCGAGTCATTATGATAATGTGCAGTTAGGTTTTGCAATAACTTGAGGCCTTCGCTCCGTTGATATGCCGACGCAAGCGTCTTTGCTGACTAAGGACTATTGCGTTATGTCTAGCAATTTTTAAATTGGGTCTGCACGATTTTAAAAATAAATACATTTTATATATTTTTTTAATAGACACGTGCGTTTTATGGCACGTGCGCGATTATTTGACAGAAATCGAGCAGTCGCAATGATGTAACCGGTCGGTCGGAAATGATAATGATCGCACCATTTATATAAATTTGACCGATGCAACTTCGCTTATGAAGCAAATTGCTGAGGGGGAATTGAAATACATAACAGATTGCCTTCGCAACTTGAATTCCTAGAAGTAATCATGATCAACAACTAAATGAGTGTTCTTGTTTCCTTTACCAGGTTGGTCTAGTACCGCTCCTCAGCACTCGGAAGAAACAAGCCAGGAAGACTCTCTGAGCACGAATCCTCAGTCCTTCCTGGCCAGGAATTTGGCCAGGGAACTTCGCTCAGCTAAGCAGAACCATCTTGCCTGTTCTGAAGTCCTTCTCCCTAGTGATTTGTTACATCGCGCTGCTAGCGAAATAGTCAAAGCCAGCGAGTGCGAGCCCTGCGGTGTCAGAGGGTGCACGATTTACGTCGAATTCGAACCGTCTTCGGGAAGCAATTCTAGCGCAAATAACTCAAATGATAAGAAATCGCAAAAGAAAGTCATCGCTTGCTTGAGACCGGACGAATCGACGGTGTCCACATTCGAGCTCTATCTGACTCTCAAACAAGAGAACGGATGGACGGATAGGCTGCCCCAGTTTTTGAAGTGAGTATCTTTTCAAACATCATTATCCATTATTCCATTATCTATCTATCATTCATAGCGCATTTGGAGCATTTCAATTATTAATGTTACTAACCCTTACCTTTTCTTTATTTCCAGAAACCTACGCGGGGCGGAACGGTCGTGATCAGCCCGGACTTCACACTGAGCAAGACACTGCTCTACCGTTCTTACCGTCTTTGGACTCGTAAGTTGAAGAAACCATCCAAAAATAATATAAAACAATTATATTACTTACATCATAAAATATAATACACACGACTGTATCAAGTGTACCTGCGTGCAGCAATTTAAGAAGCGGCACTTAAACTCTCGTGTCTAACATGAGGGAATCAAATTTAAAATAACATTAAAAAAAGCTCAAATGAGTATTGAGAACTCAGATGAGAAGAGCCAGAAGCGCGAAATGAAAAAACTAATATTCATATGATAATATCTGTACGGGTGTGCCGTATTTCATCCATAAAATTCATTTCCACGCGACAACACATTCTATTTATTTATTATGAACGCAACTTTGCACATCACCATTTCTGACATTTTCTTATAAACTTTCATATCTTTAATTTTATTTTTCCACAAAAGATGCATAGCATTTTGCGAAAATTTAATTAAAACATTTACGGCACACCCTTTCTGTAGGTTAGGATTTTTTAAAAAGTGATTTTGTTCTGTGAACAAAACTCAGAATCAACGAGTTTTTGCTAAGATATCAAAAGAGTCGATTTTTTGAAAATAATATTTTCAAAAAATTTAATTGTAATAATGATGATACGTGTGGACACAACACCTTTTTTGTGATAATATTATTATAATTATTATTGACTTTTAATAATCTCGTTAAAGAGTTTTTGTTGATATATATTAACATTATTAATATCTATACGTGTATATCATATTTTTTCGTCTTCATTTTCTCATCTTCAATTGAAGAAGATAAGTGTAATCATTTTTTTTCGGTAACAGATATGTGTTATTAATTGCTGTAGATTATTAATAAGATTTTTGAGATACGAAAGTTTTAAGAAGAGAAAATAAAAATAAAATCGATTTATATTATTATATATATTTTATAAAATGCTAATGATAATAATGAATAAAAAAGCAGCGTGATCTATTTAAAAATAAAAACCTCGGGACTCAACTTTTTCACTTGTCTTGAAAAGTCGAAACTTTTCACCGTTACGTTGTCATTAATAATCGATTATTTTTGAAATTTGGCTATTTTCTAATATTTAAACCGTATTTTTCAAGGCAGGTGCGAAAGCATAAATTGAGTACCCGTTGGCAAAGTATTATTGTTAAGGTTAAGCGTACTAGTGATACAGCTCGAAGCGTGTTTGGCAACATAAAAATTAATAAATCTATTTAATTAGTTTTATTAATTATTATGCACCAAACACGAAATGATACAAAAAACCACAATTT
>NW_020538040.1:24990661-25018561 GCF_003426905.1 Ctenocephalides felis
AAATATCCCATGTAGAAATTAATATGGTCTGAATCTACAAGCAATATAAAATCTACATTGGTCAAATTTGAAACCAATATCGGCTGGTCATAAAAATTGAACATTTTTTATATTGAGGCCATATAGGTAAACCAACAATTGGTCTATATTGGTCTATATTTGGAAATTTGGAACCAATGTTGCCTACAAATTGTTGAATGTTGGTAAGGTAATATACAATTAGACAGAGAGCTGGTAAACATTTAGAATTATTAATTATTGAATTATTCTGAAACTTATAACTGATGTTGAAATATTACACAAATATTTGAAGATTTGAAGTTGAATAATATAACGCATAAATCAATGTCATTTATTTAACAATAAAACACCTGAAATGAACATTAACATAAATTTATTAAAAATGTTTTTGTGGAAATTCATTTATTAAATATAAACAATGATACAAAATATAACTGCATTAAAAATATGATTATTCATAAAACACAAAAGTGTCATGAATATTGATTATTTTTAATGGATATTTATTAATACATATCAAGTATTTTTTTTATAACAATAACAAAGGCAAATTAACTTTCCTATTTATAACATCGTCACTCGATAAAATATTGTACAGCATCTGAACATATTTTATTCGTTGTTAATATATTTATTATCCATTATGAAATATTTATTTCTTCCTTCTGTGTTCAAAAACATTTTCAAATGAAGCAATGAAGCCCTCAAGATTTCAAGATCATTTGAATAGAATGCATCCGGATAAGAAGGATAAAAATGTTGACTACTTTCGAAATCTGGAAAAGAAGTATATTGCTCAGCCTAGTGTGTCAAAACTTTTTTCAGTAGCTGCTAAGCAGGACGATGACAGACTTCGAGCGTCATACAATATCTCTCGGTTAATTGCCCAAACAGGTAAACCACACACTATTGGAGAATCATTAATTTTGCCAGCAGTAAAAAAAGTTATAACTACTGTGCTACATAAACCAGCAGCAGATATAATTCGCAAAATTCCTTTGAGTAATAGTTCTGTGCGCAAAGACGAATTGATGAAATGGCTGAAAATATTGAAGAATTATTATGCAATCATTTGAAGTCTTGTAAATTTTCACTCCAATTGGATGAGTCTACTTTACCAAATAATGAAGCGTTGTTGTTGACTTACGTGAGGTTCATTAAAGATGAAGAAGTATGCCAAGAACTTCTATTTGTTAGAAATTTAGAGACAGATACAAAGGAGAAACCATATTCAAAACATTGGAGAAGTTTTTTGATGAGAAAGATATTCCATTGAAGAATATTATATCAGTTGCTACTGATGGTGCTCCAGCTATGAGGGTTGTTCAAAAAGGATTCATAGCCTACCTAAAAAATAAAATTCCCAATGTTCTTGCTGTGCATTGCGTGATACATCGACAGCATCTAGTTGCCAAAAACTTAAGTGAACGATTGCATCAAGCATTGCAACATGTCATCAGAGCTATTAATAAAATCCGACACAACTCTTTAAATGAGAGATTGTTCAATCAGCTGTGTACCGCTAATGATGAAGAATTCAACAGATTGTTATTTCACACAGAAGTGCGTTGGCTATCAAAAGGAAATTGTCTGACCCGTTTTTACAATCTGTTTGACTCCGTTGTAGAGTTTTTAGAAAATAAGGACACACAGTTGTGTAAAGACCTGATATCATCAAAAAATGATATAGCATATCTCACAGACCTTTATGCATTACTCAACAATATGAATCTACAACTTCAAGGCGATGGCTTTAATTTAATAAAAACAAAAAATATCATCGCTGCTTTTATAGCAAAACTGTTATTACATAAGAAAAATATTGGCAGACGGGAGTTTCATAATTTTCCAAATTTATCGGTATCGTGCAACGAAGACTTGCTCGTGTACTGCCAACATTTGGAAAATCTTCATGGAAATTTTATTGAAAGATTTCAAGATATTTTGAATTTGGAAATACCAGGCTGGGTATTAGACCCTTTTTCAAATGCATATGTAGAAGCATCAGCCCAGCTAGAAGAAGACCTTATAGAATTAACAACGAATGAGGAATTAAAAATCAAATTTAAAGATGGTTATCAACAATTTTGGCTACAGAAGTCAATTCAGCACTTATATCCTGGCTTGTGGTTGGTTGTTCAAAAATTTTTACTAGCATTTCCATCGTCATATTTGTGTGAACGTGGATTTAGCACTGTGACAATGCTACTTACTAAAAACAGAAATCAGTTGCAAATTACCAAACGCGGGACTTACGACTGTTTTTGAGTGAAATGGAACCTGATATTGACAAACTTGTAAAAAACCATCAAATTCATCCTTCTCATTAGAGTTTAAAAATAAAATTTTATATACTGTATCAATTTGATTATAATATATAAAATATATGATTAATGTCATAAAGTTGCGTTTTATTTGCTTTCACTGGTAAAAATGTCTAATTTAGAATGTAAGGTTGCATCAACTAATCACACTATAACTATATTAATAAAAGTAATAAAAGAAACAGTTTTCATATATTGTATAAAAAATTTGGTAGGGGGGCGATACAAAAATTTTGATCTTCAAAGGGGGCGATGGAAGAAATAAGTTTGAGAAACGTTGGTCTAGAATCTTGCTATGCAAATGTACAGATTTATTGACATTCCACATTGCATTTATTATTATCAAACATTATGATTATTCTGTCAAAATTTATATCTTTCCTTTCTATAACTTATTTAGTTACAAACTTTTGATGAAAACCTTTTCGATAACATTTTATTACTAAGCAAACCAGTTTCCTTTCTTTCTGCGCTTACAACAATATTACCTGAAAATAAATAAGAAGTTTTAAAAGCAGAAAGAAATAATTATATTATAGCAACTATTGAAGCTTACCTTTTATAAATATGAAAGTGTAGAATTTTTTTCTCTCTACTATATTATTATTTCCTGAAAATAAGTAAGTATAAGTTTTAAATGAATAGACAGAATAATATTGAGGAATATTATATGCCTTTACCTGATAGTTGCAGCGCGTAAAATTCTCCTTGCCAGAAATTAGGTTATGTTATGTTTGATGTCTATAAAATATTTCACATAATATATACGGCAGATTTCTCAATGCTGTTAAACTTCTGATCAAATTAGAAAATCTTAGTGTAAAAAGGTTATTGAAGACATGCAAATCTTTTTGAAAATAATCTCGAAAATTCCAGCTTCAGACATATAATTAAACATGAGACACGGCACAACACAACACACACACAGTTGTTTATTTACAATTTATAACTCATAACACAATCTACACACATACGCACATTATCACTATTCTTTTAATAAAAACATAATTTGACTATTTACAATCGAACAAATAATACATTTCGTCAAGCGACGCTCATGATGCCTATTGAAGAACCACTTTGTTGTATTAATGCGCTTAAGCCATGGAATATTCTGGAAACGATACAAATCGTATTCATCCGCGCCAAAAAATAGAAAACTCATAACTTTATTAAATTCAAGATATTTAATAAATTCGTAAAGAAATCACAAATATATTATTATATATTATTAAATTCGTCTTAGAAAGTTTTTCTTTCATACAACTAAACTTCGTATTGTAAACCGTCTGGAAAATAAGCTAGTCAGACTCCTGTAATTTAAGAAAAAAATCCAAATTCATATTGTCATAAATAAACCATATAAAGTATTATACATTGTTAGAATCGTCTCAAAAATTTTTAATTATTCTTTCATATATCACAATTCCGTATTTCAAACGTTTTGGCCTATGGGCGAGTTGCAGTGCTAAAATTCAAGAAAAATTGAAAAATCTGAAAATAATTATATGAACACACATATTGAATTATATATCATTTTATTCGTAATTTATTCCGCATCTTCGTCCGAATAAACTTTTTACGTATCTTTTACATTTTAGCTTGTAGTATTGAATATTTGTGAATAATCACATGGTTAAATATTTAAAGCCTTATGTGGCGCGTATATTGCTTTGTTCTGTGCGAGTCGTTGGCCAAGCGGTAGCGTTGCTGCCTCTTAGCCTCGTAGTCTCAGGTTCGATCCCAGACAAGACTTTTGTTTTTTATTTTAAATATAATAACAATAATTAGGATTTTTTTTAAATTTGGGCTAATTTGATTCAGAATGACAAAATTCGACAAAATATATTATTAGCAATGTGGATTTTCCCAAGAAAACAAACCTCTACTGTGGGAAACAATATTTATTATTAACATGAGAACAATATTTAATAGTCAATTATAAAAAATGTTGCATGAATATTTATTTTTTATTTTGAGGACAATATTTATTAGCTTATGATAAAAATTTTGTACCCGATGATAAAATTTTTTGCATAAATATTTATTTTTCAATTTGACGATAATATTTTGTACCTGTTGATAAAAAATGTTGCATCAATATTTTTATTTCAATTTGTGGACAATATTTGTCAGCTGATGATAAAAAAATATTGCATCAATATTTATATTTCACTTTGAGAACAATATTTTTTAGCCTATGATAAAAATATTGCATCAATATTCATATTTCACTTTGGGAACAATATTTTTTAGCCGATGATAAAAAAATATTGCATCAATATTTATATTTTAGTTTGAGGACAATATTTATCAGCCCATGATAAAAAATATTGCATCAATATTTCTATTTTATTTTGAGGACAATATTTATCAGCCGATGATAAAAAATATTGCATCAATATTTCTATTTTAGTTTGAGGACAATATTTATCAGTCGATGATAAAAAAATATTGCATCAATATTTATTCTTCTATTTGGGGACAATATTTATTAGCCGATGATAAAAAATATTGCATCAATATTTCTATTTTAGTTTGAGACCAATATTGGACATGGCCATTTATAGAGATTATTGCCTCAATATCGGCTGACGTTGGCCTGATCGATTAGTTGACATCATCACAGAACCGACGTTCGCCTATATTTGTGCAATATAGGCAATCACGGCCACAGAAAACCGATATTGGTAATATATTGTACCGATATTAATTTCTACATGGGATTCGATTCGTATTGATAAGGAGACGTGCTGATTAGTTTTTGGCGAAAGCAGGCCTAGCCGTTTCGAAGATACGGGGCATATTTTTTTTTTTTCAAAAAAATATAATCTTTTGTCAAATTTATAGTTTCTCAAAAATCTATTTTTTTTTTGTATTTTTAGTATTTTTTTTTCAAAAATGTTAATCGTTTTTAAAAAAATAATAATTTTTAGTACGGAAAGTTCCAGCAATTTGCCTTAAGGCACGATGCCATGCGCCGCACTAGTCTTCATGCCTTTCCAAAAAAATAGTCAAATCTTCATTACCTCAATACACGTGAAATGTTTTTCGAATCATTCAAATCGGATTTTAACTTAATTTCCATTTCCTGTACTCTTTGCAATCCAAAACGGTTAGACCAGCGATTCCCAAAGTGGTCCACGTGGTCCCCAGGGGTCCACGGCAGGAAAAACAAAATTTGGGGGCCTCGAAATAAAAATGGGGGTATTTAGAAATGATTTAACTTTAAATGTTAGTATTGAGTGCGGAGGCAGCCGCCACACCACCATCAACCTCGCATATCTCAGAAACTATTGAATGTTTCAACTTTAAATTTCGGTCACAATCTTGGTATAAAGTATAGTTATAATGTGCGTCAAGTTTCATCAAAATAGAACTATGCATTTTTGAAAACGTACAATCAGTTTCAATACTAGTATTGTGAGCGGAGACAGCCACCTATCAACATCGCATATCTCAGAAACTATTGAATGTTCCAACTTGAAATTTTGGTCACAATCTTAGTGAAGTATAGTTACAATGTATGTCAAGTTTCATCAATATCTAATAATGCATTTTTGAAAACGTAGAATCTGTTTCAATACTAGTATTGAGAAACTAGTAGAATGAATCGGAAACTATTAAATGTTCCATCGTTGAATAGAACATTGCAAGGGGTCCACGGCACAAACAAGTTTGGGAACCTATCTGCTAGACCAACCTTTGCCAAAAAAATAATGAGCACGTCTACTTATCAATCGTAATCGAATGCATTTTGAATAATTAAAATCGGTTGATCCGTTGTTCCGAAAACTTGGATGAAGAAAAGTATCCACAAATTTTGAGAATCATTCTAAATGTAAATTTATGAAAAAAATTTTTGTCTTCGATTTTCGGACGATTACTATAACTTATCATAGGGTAAGTTAGTAAAACCGTGTCGGAATTCTGATCAGTTTCCCTCAACTCTCGTTCTAGTGTCGGGTAATAAATGCGAATAATCTCGCATTCAGTTATTCAGATCCGTCTCTTCGTTGTCTCTAAGAGATGATCCCTTTTCATATAGCCAAGAGAGCGATATAATATTTTCCGAATTTTGTACAGAAAATTACTCGAGTGTTATTCTGATTTGATTCCATGCCAGAAGGGTGCTTCACATTTCTGTTTACTGAACAAAATTATTTTATTTTGTATATTCCCATTCGTATTCGTCTCGCATAGAAAATGATACCAGCATAAAATTTCATGCACGAACAAACTGCGTTTTGTGCATTTGATGAAAAAACATAATTTTGAATGAACGATTCTAGTCCAAGGGTATCGTGAATTTGTGAACCCTTTTCTGGGGCAACATGGCTTGTTTGCAAAGTTTGACGGCTTAAAAGTTCAAATCTTACTTTTCTTGGAACTTTTGAAGAGGAAGAAAATATTGGACAGAGCCGCATTGAATCGGACATAGATATTACTTTAGAAAGTATTCTAGCAAAGAGGCATTTTGACTACAATTTTTTTACAAGTCAGTAATGTTGAGAATATTAAAAAAATAATATTCAAAATAGTCAAAGAGATTAAATTGTAGAAGCTTGTGAAGTAGGGTTCCCGAAAATAAAAGTGGCACCAGATCATACATATGATTTTTAAATGTAAAGGTGCAGTAGGTACTTTTCACCCCACCCAAGGGTGAAAATTTACTTTTTTAAACATTATATAAAAGAACTATCGAAGCAATCTTAAAATTCACTGTACATCTTATAAAACAATTGAATAAAGTATACTTAAAAATTATATTAAGGTTTTGTAAACTAAATAACAGTGCTCACAACCAAAAAAAACTAACAACGAAATAAAAAACTTTTGTTATGGATTTTCAAGCATTGCCGTTTATTTTTTTGATAGCAACATCGTAAGAATAAAGTGATGACTAGTTATACATCTTTCTCCTTCTACTTTCAAATAGTATTAACACAAATATTGTTAACCCTCCGTCGGTCGGCGTGGTCTGGCCAGACTTTTTTCGACTTCAATTAAAAAAAAAAATACTTCTAGTAATCCTATCGACTTGAAATTTTTTGACTTTTCCTAAAATTTCATTAGCTGTCGATCAATGAAAAAATCAGGACGAAAAAATGTACAGAACGATAATTATAAGGATATTCACTTTTTATACTTCGAACGGTCGGAAAAGTCTGTCTAGACCACCCATACATTTTGTATGAAAATACGCTTTTTGATATATGTAAACCAGTATTTTGTCTTTTTTCATGGTATTTTCTATTCAAACTGCGATGTTTATATTCTTTGCTATGTGTTCTAACATGAATGTTAGTATTTTCATGACGAGAGTTTCTTGAAAACCTATCAAACTTATTGGTAATCGCAAACACTGAAAATCGGATGAGTAATGCACACATTATCAACAACTTTTCTAGCCGTACTGCGTTCGAATTTTTTTTTTGGCAAACCTGTAGTCAAATTATATTTTCACTTTGGATTTTACAGCTCATTTCAAAGGCGACGCACCTCATTTCGTTTTCATTTGAAATTCACATTCATTTCAAAGGCGCCGAAAAAGAATATTGTTTTTCATTGATTTAAAACAAAAAAATTAACAAAAAAAGCAACGATTTTTTTATATTTCTTGATTTTTTTATATAATTGTTAATATATAAGACACCAAAAACTCATTTATCCCATATAAATGCATGTAAAATGAATGGTGGTCCAGCCAGACCTTTCCGACCGTTCGAAGGTGGAAAAATATCCGACCGACGGAGGGTTAAAAAATTCTCAACTTCACTTGCTTTTGAGATATCCATTTTAATACAAAATTTGTTTAATTTTATTTTAAGTTTTTAGTAAGGAAATACATTACACAAAATTAAACAGCAGGGTTTATATGGTATTCTATCAACAGTAATTAAGACAACAACACAGTTTCTTATGCAAATACAGACGATTATGAAACAATGAAAATGTAATGGCTTTTATTACATGAAATAAGTAAACATTTGTTTATCATTCATTCACATTTTAATTCAACTGATTACTGGGCCTACGTTTCCATTGCTTTAAATAGATGTTATCATATCTTAAAATTAAAAATTATTAAAATAATTGTTCTAATTTTATACATTTTTAAATATCCTACTAAATTTTGAAGTCAGGAAAGACTGATGAATTCATATTGAATTGTATACTATTGGAGTACAGTTTTCCTGATTTTTTTAAAGGATAATAGAAACCATGATATTAAATTTATTCTTTTAGTTAACTTATTCACTTCCAATAATGAAGACTTAAATGATGAACTTTATATTTAAGTGTCCTATTTTTTTTTATTGTAGAACAGAATTTAATAAATCTAAGTTACTATAGAATACCTAACTTCCGTATGGTAAGTTATAGTAATCGCAAAAAAATTGAAAATGAAAATTTTTGCAAATATCTTTAGGTTACAAAAGGTTTTGAACATTTTGGCATACCATAAAAAAATGGATGTGTGTATGTGTATGTGTATGTGTGGATATAATTTTTTAAATTTGGCGGTCATAAATGATCAACATCATTTGTTTTAAAAAATTTCTAAAAATCTCATTTGTCAACATGTTTACAGGTTTTTTGAAAATTTTAATTTTCGGTATGAGAAGTTTCAGCAATTTGCCTTGTTTATTTAATTTGCATTTATATTTGAAACCATCTTCATATATGATGGAAATATGTTACAAAGTTAAAATTGCCTTTCCCCAGTATTGCTGTTGTTTTCTGAAAAGTGACATAGTTCATTCTAATTATTACAATATTTTAAGTTCCTAACGTTTTTTAATAAATCCAACAGAATCTTTTAATTTCTTATTTGAGTTTTAGAAATAAATTGTCAGTAATTAAAAAAATAATAAAAATGCCAGTATTTTTTTTTTATTAACTTTAATTCATACAACTATTAAAAATATTATTCAGTTTTCACATTATTAATTTAATATCTTAGTGATATTCACGTTATATAATTTATTCTTAAGTTCCTCATTCAACGTCAGAATATTTTTAGTGTTGTTAAAAATAAGAAATTAACACTTCAAGAATCATAAACCGTTCATTCCAGAAACAAAGGTTTTATCATTTGCTTGTACCTATGTACATATGTTTATATAAGCAAATTCGTG
Source organism: Ctenocephalides felis (assembly GCF_003426905.1). NCBI lineage: Eukaryota > Metazoa > Arthropoda > Insecta > Siphonaptera > Pulicidae > Ctenocephalides > Ctenocephalides felis. The sequence goes on from NW_020538040.1 coordinate 25,000,149, forward strand.
TGTGTATGCTTATGTTTGTTCGAAAGTCCGACAATGTGTGCCTACCTTATAGACGAAGGGATAGTGAAAATTTTATTCAAAGATATTTGATTTATTAAAACTATCTTTTCTTTGAGCTTTAGGTAAATCTTAAAAAAAAATACTTTGTAATTGAATAATTTTTTGTACCGAACTCTTTTATATTTGTTACCAATTAAAAATCTTCCATACAAGAGATATATTTTTGTATAAACTATAATGCCATATAAGAGGCATTTTTTTAACCTCCCGTAGGATTAGTTATAGAAATCGGAAAAAAATCGAAAATATTTTTTTATATATAAACGTAAAGATTTAAAAGGTTTTTGAACATGCTAGCTTACTTTAGAAAAAATGCTTGTGTATGTGTCGGATCCAAATTCTCGTCGACGATTTCGAAAACACGGATCAACCGATTTCAATAATTCAAAAAACATTCGATTTCTATTGATGAGGAGATGAGAATCATTTCCAAATTTTGTTACAAACAATTTAAAATGGCGCGAAACGTCCAGAAAACTAGCGGATAACGGTTTCTGCCGTTACATAAACTTCTTGGGAAAGTAAAGGTTTTGTTCTAATCACAAATATGATTTTATATTGTCTAAGAAAATGATCACACTGCCTGACAAAAATGGCACTTTTGTGTTTTTTCTCGAATTTTTTTTAATTCACTTAGAATTGTACACTGATTTCAAATATATTTTCCGTTTTTTAGGAACAGCTTCTGTTTTTGAGGTTTTGGAAAACTTCTTCGATTAATTATTTTAACGGATAACCAAGAGTTCCATCTGCTGGTTTTGGTATGGCTATGACTCTAAGATGTTATGTACATCCTTCAAATCGTTTTTGATACATCTGTGGTGAAAATGTTTTCGACAAATATCGAAAACCTATATCGAAGTGCGTAAAGACAGCGTATTTTAACAACTTCAAAGTTTAATTGCGCAATCCAGATACATTGTAGCTTTCTCATAATGCATAACAAAGTTACGTAGTATGTTTACGTCAATGTCCGGAAGGAAAAACAAATGCTATAATTTTAATACACCCGTCATTTATGAAAAACTTCAGAATCATCACGACAACTTCTTCTTCTGTGTGGTAAATATCAATGGAATAAATTTAAGCAATGGAAGCAAATGGCCAAACCCAATTACCCCAACGGTCTTCAGGCATACCTACAATCATCTACACAATCCTTATCCATGCTAATGATGATCAACCCAGAAATATCAATGGAATAAACTCAATCAATAGAACCAAATGACCGAACTTCCCAATGGTCTTCAAGTCTACCTACAATCATCAATCCATGCTAACGATGATCAACCTAGGACATCAAAATCTTTTGCCTTCCATGTATTGGATTGACAGAACAACGTTGAAGAAAAAGACAGCAAATTGATATATTCGATAGTTCCAAAATTAGACAACTTATAAAAATTTACGTTTCGTAATTTCTTGGATTGAAACAGAGAATAAAACCAGGGGGTCAAGCGAGAGAATCCAACAAGACCTCAAAACTTTGGAGCGATATCAAGGGAGGTGGGACGTCTAAATGATGGCTGACAATTGTTGGTGCTTACAAGGAAATCAGTCAGGCCTTATCCACGCTCGAATCTATAAAATGACCTTTGAAGACATAAAATATGTGTTATTTTTCATTGTAGTTTGTGATAAAACTAGCACATTGATATATCCCGAAAACTAGAGTTGTTGGCAAAGTTCATTTACTTTTTTCGGAATTAGTTTCTTCAAATTATTTAAAAACCATTATAACATCTCAGGAAATTTTTTTTCACGCAGTGTTGTTTCATTTTTCTTCATTTCAAAGGTCCCAAACCAATGTTTCTCAAATCATTTCTAAATTTTGTTCTAAACGATTCGGAATAGTGCGAAACGTCCACAAAACTTGCGATTCACAGTTTCGGGCAAAAACATCTAACAAATAAGACTACGTCGGTACTAGTGTAATTTTATTTATTCCAAAGATTTCAAACTAAGGCTTGGTATGAATTCCACATATACAAAATAGTCCATAAATCCAACGTTATCGCATGTATTTTAAAAGAAAGCGAAATATTTGAAGTAAACCGTCCACCAGCCCTAGAAAGTAAACTAATATGTATGGTTCTGTTTGTTTGGAAGTACGTCCGTGTGTACTCACCTTATATGCAGGCAAACACGACGGTAATGTTTGCTCGAATATAATAAGATAAGATTGTTATGTTGGCATAAGCCAGCTCAAAAATAACCGCGAAAGTTCGATAAACCGTCGCCCGCTGCGAAGGATAAATAATAAGCGACCGATCCTGAAAGGAGTGGAATAGATTATGTAACTCTGCAGTGGCAGATACATGATTCAAATCGATTTTTGCAAGACTAAAAAAAATCGATACAAAATATGAATAATAATGGACACAGGTTTGATTTGCTTTAGAGTTCCTGAGTTTGTGCAGCCTGATGTCAAGCAATAGTTAGCAATATGTTTCCAAGTAAAAATACCTTTTACCCGCCATAGCTGCATCAAAAAAAAAAATTTGGAGGAGACTGGGTACGGTTGTGCCAGGGTACGGTAGTGACAGCCGTCATAACAGCTAAACCATATTGATTTTATACAGGATCCAAAGAGAGAAAGAGTCTACATTAACATGATCAGTAGACCGCATTGCTTTTAAAGAGGCAAAAGTAAGTTTCTTTTAATAACTATTACTTGTATGCAGTTAGATCACTTTGATTGCTATTTTGCTGTAAGTTAAACATTTGCAGTTATTTACTAGCAATTACTTTTTGCTTAGATAATAATTTAGCTCAATCATAAGGATAATTTGTTTTCAAAAGTGAGTGTTAGGTATGATTGTGACAAATTTTGTGAGTACGGTTGTGACATGTATTTTTGGTCCTTTTCGGGTGAAGATTAACCAGATAAAATAACTTAACTAAGACAAAATACAAAAGAGAAATGTAAAAGAAAATTCAATATAAGAAAAAAATATATTCTATTGTAAATGATTATTCTGTGTTGTGTTACATATTTCTGACAATAAAAGCTATTTTGGTGTTTATTATAACATGGATATACCTATTGTCTTTAACCTATTTTTATGCCTCTGCCAAAAACTAATCTCCCTATCGAATCTTTTTTTAACTGTTTCTGGGCGTGTGGACGGTTGTGACACTCGCCCTTTTCTTGTATGAAATGATTTTATGACTATTTCATCGTATTTAGAAACAATAACTCAGTATTTTCACGTGGACAAATGTTTACCATTTAATTTTCTTTTCTTCCAGCTAACTGGTAAATTAACAAAATTATTGCTGATTAATAAAAAAGTGGCACGACCGTACCTAGTATCCCCTACTCACGTTTAAGATGTTTCCGAACATTTTGGCATACTACACAAAAAATGGATTTAGGGCGCACGGATTAACGGATTTGAATGGTTAAAAAAACATTCGATTCCTATTGATAGGGAGATGTGCTGATTAGGTTTTGGCCAAGGCAGGTCCAGTCGTTACGAAGATACGGATCATAGAGTGCAAAAAATAGAAATCTAGTTTTTGAGAGAACGGAGTATCCCATTTGAATGATCCAAAAAAACATTCAATTTGTGTTGATTAGAAGAAGTGGTGATAAGTTTTTGGCAAAGTCAGGTCAAGCCATTTCGAAGATACAGAGCTAAACATTGCAGTTTTTGAGAGAATTAAGCAGATTTGAATGATTCAAAAACCTTTCTGCTTGTGTTGACAACAAAAAATATTTAATTTTTTTTTTTCCTAAGAAATTTTTGTATATCGAAAATAATTCAGATTTTAATTTTAATTCTAGCTAAAGTTTTGAAGCTCACTTATATACTTTAAACAAATAATTTTTACTTTGTGATATAATTCTTATAAATATTAGACAATATAACAGTATTTATAATAATCTATTTTAAAATATTTAATATTCCTCGAACATTTAGTTACAGTACAGGAAGTTCCAGTAATTTGCCTTAAGGCACGATGCCTAAACACCACTAGTTTTAAATATATATTTTGCTACTTATTTATTGCACACTTGCTCAATAGTAATTTCAAATAACAAATAGCAAGTAATTTTAAACAATAAATATAAAATTTCATTTATCTTTAAAATCAAATCTATAATTGCAGTGTCGATGTTTTCCCTTCGGCTATTTTTTTAGCCTAAATATAACATCTTGTACATCAAAAGATCGAAAACCCATCATATATTCAAAGTTTAGTGATCTAAAAATATATGTATTCTTTATACAAATGATTTTTTTTCTGATTTATATTTATCCTATCGGAACAGCCAAGGTACTTTGAACGCCATTTAATGTTCGGATAAATGTCTTGTACGCGAGCCAAGAAAGACAAATAATTTTACGGCGTTTTTTATGAAAACTTCAAAAAGATTTGTCTAAATGTGGCTAAGATCCAAAGGATAAAACGACCAGGACGTTTTAATATTATTATTGTTTCTTTTGATCCAGATAATTTTTTTACGAACGATAAAATCGATAATTAAATATTTTCGGCAACTTATATAAATCTTAATGCATGGAACGTAAAATTTATAAAACGTGAAGATAAAAAGTTTTATCTTAAGAACATAGTTATTTGTAAGTGGAAAATTAGTACTTAATATATGCACCTGAAATTATCATTTGTTATCGATATGTGAAGTATAAATATTGTTTTTTTTTAATTAATTTTAGATTTTTCACCAATATATTAGCATTTTCAAATACTACTAAGAAGTACTAAACACTGCTCTCCGGGTAAAAAAATTAAAATATTTACATCAAATTTTCAATTGTTGATGGATTTTCATAATTCGTACATTTTTCACACTTACCATTTTTATGAAAATATAACAATTTTCAATATAAAGCTTAAAGGTCCGTGGGTAGAATGGTTTACTATCAATTTCAAGTGATATTAGGAATTTTTTATGAAAAATATTTGAAAGTAAAAGGAAACTCTTATCTTTGCATACCACTCAAATATAAATGCATAAATACTAGAATTACTTAATTGATTATTTAGTGAAGCGGTTATTTTGCGCCTAAAACAGCAAAGGGTTGCTCCCGCCGTGGCCGTGTGCGTCACAGGTGAGTCTTGGCGCGTGATCCTGCACCTATGTGCCCCCCGCGCCCCTTTCACTTGTATTTTGTGAAATGAAAAGATTTATACTCGCTTAAATAATACGTGTTAAATAGAGTGTCCGACACTAGGTGCCGTCCGGCGTTGCGGGACTTCCTCCTATAACAAGCCATCGTCTTAAATCAAGCAATGGCGCTATTATGAGATAAACGGCCATCTTTGAAAATCTATGACAAAAGTATTTTCTTTTGTTGTTAGTTTTTTTCGGTTGTGAGCACTGTTGTTTAGTTTTTGAGACCTTGATATAATGTTTAAGCATACGTTATTTAATTGTTTTTTAAGGTGTATTGTTAATTTCAAGTTAGATTCAACAGAGGATTCTATAATAGCTAGATGCAGATGGGGTAAAAAGGATCAACTGAATCTTTTATGGCAAAAGCGTTGGCAATGAAAATAGTAAATGAAAAAGTAAATTCCATTGAAATAAGCAATTTTACAAAAAATAAATTTATAATTATTCCAACTTTTTTTATGAATATTTCTGACAAAATAGCAGATCAAGGTTATATACAATGTTATCTTTGTAATAAATGTGGCTATGAAATTTATATTTTGCATTGGTTGAAATTGTAGCTATAATTCCGTAAAATTCCTTTAATTTTAAAAATAATACATTGGATCTGTTTGACCCCTGGCTGTCTCATTTTACCCCGACTATTTGATAAAAAAGGTCAGTTGATAAATTAAAAAAAATATTAAAAAAACACATTTGTTTAATTAGGAATTAATTGGGAATATTACTGAACATAGTTCGATAGTTGTTTTTCTGGTATGTGTTATGTTGTGAGATGATTTATTTGGTTTAGATAGTATAATTACCTAATGTCAAATTGGACCTTTGTGCCCAGCCCTACCCTTCTTCATCCGATACCATACCAGCGCAACTTGTTACGTGATTGACAAATATACTCGTCATGGGCTTTGATTCGGACTACACAAAACTGCGCGTACTATTCGATGTGAGCACCACAGTTAACTGGTTAACTTAATATTTTATATATTCAATTTTTAATTTTCGTGTAGTATGAAAAGCTAATGATGCAAATGCCATCACAGGTGTTAGAAACAGGATTCCATCTTGGAATCCAGTTTCTAACACCTGCGATGGCATTTGCGATTATTTCAAAGCAATCTTTTGTTTCTCACATAATTCAAAATCTGAAGTTAAGTTTCCCAAGGGCTTAGGTTTCGCAATTAACGACCGATTCTTCAAAACGCGTTTTGCGACATTGACATGGTGTCTAAACACTAAAATTCATGATCTTGTAACCTATATATATTTGAGACTAGTTTTTTCAAGGTTGAAACATGTACTTGAAAAGAAAAACAAGTAAATGGTTATTTAATTTGCACGTTTTGGCACTAAATTTTTGTCATCATTCAGTAGTTTACAGACCAAGTCCTAATTTGAAATGAAACATTTTTTGTTAATGCATGATATTATATATAAAAGAGGTAGAGCGGATATTCAAAGTAAAGTTAGAAACTTTGTAACAACAATATTTGAAAGTAAAGGACAAAGATGTATAATCAGACATTATCTTGATTCCTACAACATAGCTATCAGGAGATGAACAACAATGTTTGAAAATCCATAACAAAAATATTTTTTTTTGTCGTTAGTTTTTTGGTTGTGAGCACTGCTGTTTAATTTACGAGAACTCAATATAACTTTTAAGTATACAATATTTAATTGTTTTATAGGATAGTATATAAAAAAGTACATAGAGTGAATAGAATATAAAAAAGATAAAGCTATTTAACAAGAGAAAGATTAAATACATAGTTATTCTCTCTATAGGCAAATTTCCTTTTTAAATTCAGAATAAATCATTGTATCTGTTAGGCCAAGGGCATCCCAATTTACCCCGCGTGTGGGGTAAAAAAGACTAGGCAACAAATTTTTGAAAAAAAAGAAACAGCATAAAAGCACATTTTCAAGCTGGAAATTTCACTGAATATAGTCAGGTAGTTGTTAGTTTGATATGTGGTTTTTGTTGTGATGTATGCGGTTTGGTTTTCACAATGTAATTGCTCAAAGTCAAATCGGACTTTTGTGCCCCTCCCTATTCTATATATACATACGTTAGGGCGATTACATGGGATCAAAATCATTCTACCTTGATGAAAAAAGCATAACTCTAAAATGAATTTTGATGTCCCGTGCATTGACCCAAAGACAAGGGTTAAATTTTGAAAATTTCGATTTTGGCCCATTTAAAGTGCCCCAATTGCGTTCAAATGCATGACTGACCGTCACTCACTTCGAAAGGGCAATCCACCCATGCCAATCGTTCACCCCCTGGGACCTCCCCTTACAAGTCACCCATTCAAAAACTGTAAATAATTATCAATTTTGATATTTTACTCAGCAAAAAATGTTTTTTTAACATTTTTTTGGATATTAATTCATTCACAAAAAACTTTTTCACAAAAGAAAAATTATTAAATTTTTTTGTTTTAGCGGCTTTTTTGGCGCCGACATTAGACATCCGTGCGAAATTTTCCACACTTGAAACCAAAAAAGACTTCAAGTAATAATTTATAAGTTTTACATAGTGTCATTTACATATGTTATGAATAAATAAATTTCATAATAAAAATAAATCGCTGATTTTTGTCATGTTGAAGTACCAAAAATGATGCAATTTTTGTATGGAAAACCCAAGTTTCAGCGGGTGAACCATGGGCATGGGAAGTTCGACCTTCCAAAGTTAGTGGGAGTCGACCATACATTTGGACACTATTGGGGTTCTAAATAAGCCAAAATTGGATTTTTCAAAATTTGACCCAATATTTGGGTCAATGCACGGGACATCAGAATTCAGACATCAGGATCCTTAGTATCCTAAAATCATATGCGCCTATGCAACTTTTTTTTTACTCACACAAATCGACCCGCCTTAGAATATATATATATATATATATATATATATATATATATATGTGTGTGTATATACGTGTATCTAAATATAGAATTTTGAATTCTGTTCCGTGTTAATTATCGTGACGTGGTACCATAATGTATAAATATTATCAAACGCAGCTGAAGCCGAAATAATTTAATGCACTCGTGCTCGTGCGCCCTCTTCTTCCCATAATTTTCTTCATCAAATAGTTTTATTCACGGTTGCCAACAGCCTAGGCCAAAATTATGTGTTTACACGTAATGCATGAGGCTCCATTCTACGTATATATTTAGTAGAATATGTTAAAACCACGCGTTACTTCTGCACGCATCTATTATAAATGCATATAAATATAAACTCCATTTATATATATATATATATATATATATATATATATATATATTTGTATATATGCATAATATACATACGGGAAGCTAGGCATTTTTCTTCAGTGCTCCTACCTACTATTACTTACTATACACTTGGTATGACAATATGTTACTTTTCAAAGATTTTATAAAAATCTTTTCAGACATGACTAAAAATAGAGTTGGAGAGACTGGGTACGGTTGTGCCACTTTTTTGATGAGCAATAATTTTGTTAATTTACCATTTAGTTGGGAGAAAAGTAAATTAAATGGTAACTTGAACATTTGTTTACGTGGAATTACTGAAATACTGCCCTTAAATACGATGGATTAGTCATCAAATTAAATCATGCAAAAAAGTAAGTTTCACAATCGTTTATACCCCCAAAAAAAATTTGAAAAAAGATTTTGGAAAATAAATCCATAAAAACTGCAAAATTAAAATTCATGAATTGATGAAAACTTGGGAAGGACAAGACAAAACAACTTTGGACAAGAAAAAACTTTAAAATTAAAAAAAATGGAAAAACAATAGGTATAAACACCAATATAACTTTTATATTGTCAGAAATATGTAACACAACACTACAACATAATGTAGGGCGCTAACTAAATGCAATAATGGAAACTTGTTTGGACAAACATACAACATTTTTCTTTCTTTGGACTCTATCCTAAAATCGGTATAGTAGCTGTTTTCATGACTGTCACTACTGTACCCTGGCACAACTGTACCCAGTCTCCCCTACATATACATATTTTAAAATTTTTGCCTAGAACAGATTGCAGAATGAAATTGAAAGAAAAATAAAGTCTGTCTTGCTGTTTCTACGAGCTAATCTCCGAAACGACTAAACCGAAACTACTAAACCGATTTTGATGAGACTTTTATTTGCTAATTTTATTTTGAAACTAGTTGTATGCAGCATTTTACTTTAGGGCAAGTTGCATTAACTATACAATACGCATACATAATCAACTAAATCAACAAGGATTGAGATTCTGCTATTTAGCTGAAATGTTCAACTGTTTATTTTTAAAAAAAAATTGCTTTCACTAGAAATAATCAATTTTCATATTGAAATAATCGTTTTCCTATTGATATCCTTAAAACTTACGTATCAAATCTGTAATTGTATAAATACAGCTAATTAATTCAACACATAACATTTCATAGTTTGTGTTCTAAAAGTGTATTTTATATAGTTTGTGAAAGTCCACTGTAATCAGTAGCTGCCCACGAAACACGGAACATATGCACAAAAGACATAGATTCTTATTAGAATCGACGGAGCGCGAAACGCAATTCCAAATTTTGGTGATTTTTTTATAATCAAACCGCTTACTGTGGGCCTATAATATTTTAGTAATGAAATTTATCGTTATACAAATTTTAATCAAAATCGTCAGATTTTTTCCAACATTTAGTTACAAAGAAACTGCTCGGTCAAACTTTACCGAAACTAATCAACGAAATTTCCAGCCAATTTTCGAATTTTTAACATTGTGTGCTAAAACGTGTACAAAAAACTGTACAATTTTCTATTAATTATGAAGAAACGGCTTGGCCGAGCGTCGCACAGAAGTGACTAATTCTGCAATAGAATACTATTTATTTTGTAACTAAATGCTATGATTCTTATAATTATTTTTTGTTTTATTAACACATACGCATTACATATTTTTATTTTATTTTTTCAGATTTCAAGAATTTGCCTACTTCACCCGGACAAAGTAGCCATTTATACGTAGGTACATTTGTAATTTATTCACTAATTAAAAAATGTTATTAATTATCTAAAACGTGGGGATATTGAATAGAGTTTATTTAATTTATTTAATTGAATAATTTCATATAGGAAATTATTTCTAAAATAAAAACTTGTCTAAGCATAAAGTATTAAATTATTCTGTCTTTCCTACATACACCGCTCTTCCCTAAACACGCTTTTGTGTTTATATGTATAATAAGTATATTTTTAAAAGATTAATTACATAGGCAAAGACTAACTGCTAGAAAACATGGCATAGCTATTAACACGAAATAAAATTTATAATAATAGTTGCTTTATAAATTTGTGTCATTATATAGGTTTGCATGTATCGAAAATGGTGTCCGGATATAAACTCTGTTAAGAAATCAGCAAATTACATCTTAAGTGCTTACAGGATATATTACCTGCGAGATTGGAAAAATAATATGGTTTTTTAACAGGGAAAACATGAAATGGTATAGAAATTTATTGTTGGGGAGTTTATTACTATTATTACTTCTAGGAGTTTGCTTCGAAATAAAGCAAACACCCATTAAGACGCCTAATCTCCAATATTTATGAATCTTTAAAAGGCAAGTGGAGTTTTTTTCTATAGGGTAGGGCGGGGCACAAAGTTCCAATTTGACTTTCAGTGATTATACTATCTGAACTACATGACAAAACATAACATGTATCAAACAAACAACTATCGAACTATGTTCAGTAAAATTACCAGTATACTCCTAACTGTAGAAACGTGTATTTCTACTATTTTTCTAGAATATGTCATCTGTCTCTTTTTGCCCGCGGATGGTATGAGAAAGAAGGGTCAAACAGATACAACGTCTTATTTTAATTTTGAAGGAATTTTACTAAATAATAGCTGCATTATAACCAATGTGAAATATGATTGTTTACGTTCAACATAAACAATTGAAAACATATTGAAGAAAAAGCAACCTATTGATTTATTATAAGTACTTTAGGCTCTCATTGGAGAATTTCCTAAACAATCCTTATTTACGAATTCGATCATTTTTAAATTATAAATTAAATATTTATAATAGCATTAAAAATATGTATAATATTTAAAAACAATAATGTAATTGAAGTCATACTTCAAATATAACATGATCGGTTTGTCATTGTAATTAGCATTTAGAAATGAACCTTCATTAGAGAAATGAAGTAATTGCTTATTAATAACTTCTATAATATTCGTGGATTATATTAAACTAAACAAATATTGTTTTCGCAACTTCACTCATCATGTAATAATTGTGTTTGAAGAACTTCATGTAATTAAAATTAACATACATTCATTGACTGATGGTATTTGGTAATAATAGATGGATATAATCTCATTCTTTAAAAAGCTGTAATATCTGTTTTGCCTAAAGAGTATTTTCCATTTCAATAACTTCAAAGATTTATAGAAACTACGAATAACATAGAAATATTTTCTAATCAATAAACTTACGTTTAGTTCGCGGCACAAATGTTTAATTTGTTTTATTATTTTTAGGGAACAGGGTAAAATAATCTTCTGATTCAGGTATTTTTTTTATATATTATCTATGCCGATTTCCTTGTTCATATCGGTGCGCATGCAACGTTGATGGCGGAACGCACACAACGTTGATGCCGGTAGGCATACAACGACAGATCTCTATTCACATACACGACGTCTAATCACAATCGACCCGTATAGAAATGATATCATCGAGAGCGAATGACGAATCATTGGCACTCGACTCTTATCTTATCTTATCTTATCTGCCGTAACGCACTTCCGTTGCATTTGTACAAATTCACACCCCAGTCGCGCCTAAAAAAGTTTTACTTAAAAAAAAAAACTAAATCCGATTGTTTTTCGTTTTGAACTTTCAAATACACATTTCTAAATATATATCTAATGCATTACTATTCTCTCCAAAAGATCAATACATAAACATGCCATAAAAAAATTTTCTTGTACATTTTTTAAAAATAATAAATTCTAAGTAAGTGGAGTTGTGTTGAAGACGTTTTGAATGGAAAAGTAACATGATAATTATAGCATACTAAAAATACAGGCATTATCTTTACTATACTAATAATAACTTTCTCCAGCTTATTTCTTTGACTTGAAATCTATAACTATATGAGAAACAGATTACTGCGGTATATATTTAAAAAACTTATTTGACAAAAGATTATCATATCATACTGGTAATTTATTTTTAGAACTAGTGGTGCATGGCATCGTGCCTTAAGGCAAATTGCTATAACTTTCCGTACCAATAATTAAAATTTTTAAAAAACCTTTGAAAGTTTTTTTAAAACTTTGAAAAATGAAATTTTTGAGATATTTTGACTTTTTTGAATTTTTTTTTATATTTTGAAAATTTATTTTATACTTTGAATTTTTCTGAAAATTTGTAACTTTTTTAACTTTCCGTAGGGTAGTTATAGTAACGTGCCGAATTTCGAAAATGAAAATTTTTGCATTTCTCGACGTTTTGAAGGTTTCTGAACATTTTGGCATACCTCAGAAAAAATTGATGTGTGTGTGTGTTTTGTGTTCGCATTTTTTCGTTCACGTTTTCGGGCGCACGGATCAACCAATTTGAATGATTCAAAAAACATTCCATTCCTATTGATGGGGAGATGTGCTAATAAGTTTTTGGCAAAAGCAGGTCCAACGTTCCGTTAATTAATCCGTTATCCGTTACGGAGATAAAGAGCAAAGTTTTGAGAGAACGGAGCATCCGATTTGAATGATATAAAAAACATTCAATTAGTAATGATTGGGAAAAATGGCTATTAGGTTTTGGCAAAGGCAGGCCCAGCCATTTCGAAGATACAGAGCTAAAGATACAAAAATTGGCAGTTTTTGAGAGATATAAGCATTCGATTTGGATGATTCAAAAAACTTTCTGTTTGTGTTGACAAAACAATTGTTTTTGAAATAAAAAATTCATTTCAATTTGGAAAAAGAAAATTCACAATAAAAAAAGGAGAGAGGAAAAGGAAAATTTACAACATGAAAATGATTTCATAAAAGTTTCTTGTTAATTTTAATTAGAAATTTGTTTCGTTTATATTATATTATATTAATTAGCTTTGTTTAAATGATTGCGTTATGTTGTGTTACATATTTTTTACAAAAAACGTTGTTTCTGACAATAAAAGTTACTTTGGTATTTATACCTATTGTTTTAACATATTTCTATGCCTGTCACAACCGTCTTGGGAGTGTGGACGATTGTAACACTTGCTTTTTTCTTGTATGATTTGATTTTATGACTAAATCCGTCGTATTTAAAGACAGTATTTTAGAATACTAAAATTTTGCTATACATGGATGTCCCAGTTACTAAATATCGTTTGAAGAAAATTGTATAAATATAATAATTTTTTTTATAAATTTTTTTTAAACTAAATTGGTATTTTGATGTTATGAAGTTTGTGAAATTGCGACGCAATTGTGCGATTAATTTTAGGAACAATATAACCTGTAAAATTTGACCATGATAAAAACAAGTCAGAGTTGTAAATATCTCTATCTTGATGTATATATATATATATATATATATATATATATATATATATATATATGTACCATATATATATATGTATGTATGTATGTATGCATATATACGACTTGATATGTATATTGGCAGCTTCTAGTGTTTGTGTATCTCCATGTTTACATTATAAACCAATACCCATGCGCGTTAAAATTAAACATAATGTAATAATTTATTGTTATATCTTTCTGAAACCACTCCTAACCGGATAATTTTATATATACATGTGAAAACGCAACACATATGTACGCAGATATATTCATATGGTTGCAGGGCCCCATTAGGAAATACGTGCAGACCTTTGTCCTTCGAAATTCGATGGCAAACTAGTGGCATCGTGCCTTAAGACAAATTGCAGGTACTATCCGTACTATAATTTAATATATGTAATAACATTGAATGTTTTTAAAATATCGGATAATTTATTTTCCAAATGTTTATGGTCATTTATTGGTCTAATATTATTACAGTTCCAGAACTTTGAAAATTTTTGAATTGCGGTGCGGTAGGATCCAGCAATTTGCTCTGAGGCACGATGTCATGCGCCACTATTTAAGTAAGGAATAATAATTATGATTATTTATTTGCCCGAAGGCAGGTCCATTATGCACATTTTTAAACTTCAATACTTTCCGCTCCAGTACTTCATTTCCGTATCCTATATTATCTATTTTCGCGCGAGTCATCAATCATCTGCATTCTTTATCTTTCTAGTCTTTTCAGTCCTTCTACTTGACTTTCAATAACATTTTGCAGCAGGCAATTTGTTTGCAATATGGATCCGACTCAGTTTCCTTTCCTTGTCGTGATCGTGTTCAGTGCAGATTTTTTTTCCGAATGCCCTCAGCACTTTTTTATTTGTTATGTGAGGGTAAAAGAGGCCATGAGTTTTTGTGAAAAACAAATATTCATGCCATGACATTTTGATAGTTTTTTGATAATGATAGATTTTAACACATTAGGGCATGCCCTAATCACTGGTCTTGTTGGCTAATCAAAGGTACATCTCGGGTCATCTCGTGTTAACGCATTTACTCTACCCATGACACCGGACTTCCGTTGGCATACTCATTCTGTATGTCCAGACCTCGGGTTATCGCTGACACCAAAAAGTTTATTGGAATTGCAATTTAACCTCTCCTTGTTCTTTAACTCACCAAATCGTCTTTTGATGCTTAAGACTTTAGAACTGTATCTGGATTGTATGTTGTTTTTAGAACTGGATTTAGATACATCCAGGTTGTCCTTATCGACTCCAGCAGAGAGTATATGTGGAGATCAAAGAAGCCATGAGTTTTGATGAAAAACAAATATTCATGTCATGACATTTTGATAGTTTTTGATAATGATATATTTTAATACATTTTTATAAAACATAGAAATATCTTTCTATAAATTCATATATTTCTATAGTTATCTTAAAAGACCACTTTATCTTCTCCATTCGTTTCCAGCACTACATTTCAAAGCTATCCAGTCAGTTTTTATCTGTTTTTCTTAAAGTCCATGTCTCTGATCGTAATAGAGTCCAAACATAATAGAGAAGAGTGCGTACGGTGGTAAAAGTCATCATAACAGGTGATCGCAACTGATTTTGAGATAAAGTCCAAAGGGAGAAGGAGGAAGTATGGTTGTTCAAACAAGTTTCCATTATTGATTTTAGTAAGTGCTTTACATTAACATGATCTGTAAACTGCATTGCTTTTAAAGAGTCAAAAGGTAGCATTTCAGTTATTTTGACGTAGAACAATGTTCAAATTACCATTCAATTAACTTTTCTCCTAGCTAATTGGTAGATTAACAAAATTATTGCTGATGAACAAAAAAGTGGCACAACCGTAGCCAGTCTCTCCTACTTTGATGCGTATTGAGTAGATTATGTGTTGTATAATACACGACTAGTTCCACTAGAATCTGGCCCTGTCCCGGCAGATACGTTTATGTGTATTTATATTTGTTGCATGAGTTGGGTAAACAGAACAGTATGAGGTAATACAATTTGTTGTGTGTATGTGGTGGAGTATATTTATGTTATCTGTTCGGATAGGATTTGAGAGAGAGCAAAACGAAAATAGCGTCGTTCGCTGCTTCATAAAACATATTTTATGTTCGGTAAGCAAGTCGTAAATTTATAATAACTGCTCTACATGCATGTAAAAATATATATTCTTACTTACATCAACACATGAACGCTATTGATACTGAAGGCAATCTTTTATTACTTTTTATTGCGATAATTTATTAAGATTTCGGGCCAAAAATCGACGTGTTTATATGCATCGCGTAATATGAAGATCAGAATATTCCAACAGAGATAATGTAGTGTTATTTAGGAATTGTTATATAATGATGATGTTAATGATCTGTCAAATGCAAATTAAAATTAGTATTTTAAAATACCTGAAAAAAATGATTTTTTATACATAAGTTCCCTACCAAGTTTATGATGTTTTACTAAAACAGCTACGCTGACAAAAAAAGCAAAAGAAATATTTTTTTAATATATTTCAATGTTCTGATCTTCATATTTTTCTATAGAAGTGAAACAAAATTTGCACTTATTATCATAATCTCTATAAAGACTGAAAAAGTCATTTTGACCGCCAAATGACATTTTTTTTTTACTTTTTTATTGGATCTCCGAAACTGCTGAACCTACCACCCAAAAAATCCATGTTTCATTTATTAATAAGTTAAAGTTTTTTCAATTATTGAAATCAAAACGCTCTGTTCTCTCAAAAGCTGATTTACCATTTTAGAGCTTTTTGCCCTTATCGTCGAAACGGCTGGACCTGTTTGGGCAGAAACAATCAGCGCGTCTTCTTATCAATAGGAATCGAATGTTTTTGTTGAATTGTGGTTCTCGAAATCTCAAAAAATTGTATCCGCAACATACATCCATTTTTTCTACGGTATGCCAAAATGTTTAAAAATATTTCAACTTAAAGATATATAAACGTTTTTATTTTCTATTTTTTGCGATACAACTCACCCTATAGAATTTATCCAGGTGAAAGTATTTTTGATTAGGTGATATCTGAAAATATTTGATCAATAAGAATGAAATTATTTTTAAATTTCGACAAAAATTGTTTATATGTGACGAAAAACGACTTGAAAGTTATCAAATATTAATCAAACACAAACACTTCTGATTTCCTTCAAATAAACTGATTTTTTTACATTCTAACTTCATTAAGATGTTATCACAAAAACGAACCTCATATCTGATTTGTGAATATTGTTATTAAACAATTAGTTTTTGGAACATATAGAATGTTCTGTAATTTAAAAATACTTAAAAAAGTAAAAGGTAATGACAAGAAAAAGTCCTGTGCTGACCTTTCCTAAAATTACTATGGGCTTCTAAAAAAAAAATATTCAAATGGTTTTTGAATAATAAACGAAAAATATTTCTATTTGCCTATAAATCAATTTATTCAATAGAATTGAGATTTGAGATGCTGTTTGGGTAAAAAAATTAGTATGTTATTTCGAAAATAAAAGTTTCGCTTCCACAAAAAATATCCAATACGATTTCTAATTGAAGTCATTAAACATACTTACAGTTTATGTAATTGTATAAATTAAATTAATTTGTTAATACACATTTATTTTATCACATTTATTCTAAGTAACACATTTCATTTTATCTATTTCTAAGTTATATTTAAGTGTAGACATCAAACTCCAATCCAGCTACCATAGATTCTAAAAGAAATTACCGAATACTAAATTTTGATGAATTTGTACAATTCAACAGCTCATCATGGCCTATAATATTTTAGTGGTTATTTCAAACTACTAAGTCTATCACAAAATGGCAGGTCTGTATCAAAAAACTAAGCAACGCAGCTATAAATATAGCGCAGCGTTAAACGCGAAGCGCGTTAGCGCCGCGATGTCATCTTTACGGTTAAAAATTATAAATCTGGTTACGGAACCTATAGAAATAAAAACTAAATTTGAACTTATTAAAATCTCTATAAAATGTCTGATAATGTGACGTGCATTTGTCTAGAGATCATTTTTGACCGCCAAATGGCATTTTTTCAATATTTCAATGGATCCCGAAACCGCTGGACCTGCCCAAAAATTTATTAAATTATCTACTTGTCAATACAATAAAACTATTATTTAACTATTGAAATCGGACGCTGTGTTCTCTAAAAACTGAATTACCACTTTTAGTACTTTTTGCCCCTTATCTTTTGAACGGTTAGACCTTTGCCCAAAAACTAGTCAGCATGTATGCCCATAAAATATAAATCGCATATAATTTGAATTATTCTAACCGGTTGTTCGTGTTCACGAAAGTTTGTATCCGAAGACACGACTCACACTACACACCTGCTATACACATACATTCATTGTTCCCAAGATATGCCAAATGTTCAGAAACCTTTAAAACGTAAAGATATTAAAAAAAACTCATTTTCGTTTTTTTTGCCCTACGGGAAGGTAATAAAGAGAAACAAAATAGGAAGTTTCACGTCAATTGCCATATGTGGTTCAAGGATAAACTGTGAATTTGCGTCAGCTTTCGAGTAACAATATATTTTATAATACGGGTAATATCAATATCAATACACCTCTCGAATGATTTGACATTGAATG
>NW_020538040.1:25019561-25065394 GCF_003426905.1 Ctenocephalides felis
TAATATATAATTATCAGAAAGATAACTATCAAAATCTGAGTATATCACAAAGAGCTTATATAACTTATAATTCCTATGTGCATATATTAATTAAAATAAAATATAGCAACAATATTTTGTTTATTGTTTTGTTGTAAATTGAATGATTGGAAAGCAATTATTGAAAAAAAATTCTTTTATAAAAATGTTCTTAAATTACTCTTGTACTCTGAACTACAGTTTGGAAATGAGAAATAAGTTGATCCTGTGGGAGTGCTTAGTGTTTTATGCAGGTTTACGCCTCCTTTTCCCATAAAGCCAGGAAGGCGGAAAGACAGTGTTGCCATAAACGATGTCCTGAGCAGAGTACATGGTGAAACTTAGGCTAATGTCTATGAAAAGGCCATTAATATATAATATATTATATTATATATATATATATATATATATATTATATATATAGTACAAATACCATAAATGCCCTTTTGTAGCATTAGTCAAGTTTCATATTGTTCTATGCTCAGGAACTTTGCATAGTGGCAAATAAAAATCCATATTATTTTTTTCATTTTGAACAGTTAGTATTTTTTCACTTGAAATTTTGTCCTAATTTTTAACCATATACAAGGTTTTTGAAAAAAAATTCCTTTATTTTTCACAAAATTAATACACTTCATTTATTGATTGTCTCGAATGATATCGTATGTTAATTATAGTGAATGACCATTTATATATTATTTTGGTTAAAAACAAAATTTCAAATATGTTGGAATTTATCCATAAAAAAATTCGATAATTTTTTAATGAATAGTGTAACACGAATAATTTAAAGGAATTATGAAATAAAAAAAATCTATCACCAAAAGCAATGTTTTTGTCAACACAAGCAGAAAGTTTTTTGAATCATTCAAATCAGATGCTCCGTCTCTCAAAAACTTGATTTCTATTTTAATACACTCTTTGCTCTATATCTACAAAACGGCTGAACATGCCTTTGCCAAAAACTAATCAGCACATCTCCCTATCAATAGGAATCAAATGTTTTTTAAACCATTCAAATCGGTTGATCCGTGCGCCCACATCCAAACACATACACATCCATTTTTTCTGAGGTATGTCAAAATGTTCAGAAACCTCTGAAACGTGAAGATATTAAAAATTTTCATTTTCGATTTTCGGCCCATTACTATAACTTACCCTACAGGAGTTAATAAATGCTCATTTATTATAATTAACATACACAATTAGAGATACTTAAAAAATTAAGTGTATTAATATTCGTGAAAAAAAAGGTTTTTACGCACGCACACACACACATACATTAATTTTCCTAAGTTATGCAAAATGTTCAGAAACCCTTTCAAACGTGAAATAAAAATTTTCAATCTCGATTTTTTTGTGATTACTATAACTACGGGAAGTAAATAATATGGATTTTTATACAACTGTCTAAAACAGCTACGCCACGCGATTTTTTGAAACAAATTCAAAATTCTCAAAATTTTCAAAAACATTTAAAATTAAAAAAAAAATTTTTTTCAAAAATTTTCAAAAATCTAATTTTTTCAAATTTTACAAAAATAATTAAGTTATGGTACTGGAAGTTCCAGCATTTTGAGACACAATACCATACCACCACTAGTTAAAGGAATATTTCAAAGAAATATGATCTGTAATTATATAAATTTCCTCGACATAAGACTGTTCTGATCTGGAGAGAACATTTAGTCGATGTTCATACAATGTGCGTCTATTTTTAAAATCCATGCCCAAAGGGTTCGAGGAAACCTTATATAATTCTATTGTTGTATCAGCATTATCCTTCCCTCTCCGATTTCTAAAAGCGCAACAATATAAACATCGCCTTTGAATGGACGTAACACCTGCTTGTATTATTATTGTATTGCGCCCTTGGCGGAGCAGGAGTCGTCAAACTCCTTTGACCTTCAACTTGATGATCGAAACGACTTATTGTTGCGAGGGTAAGATATTGCGCGTAGAATTTTTATTAATAATTCAATCCAATTAGGAATTTAATTGTCCCTTTAAGTACACCTTTCTTCATAAGTTCTTTCTTTATAAGTACACCTTTCTTTCTAAAGTAGAGGAAATTCGGGATGGTTGGGCCAGGGTACAAAAGTGACAGTTGTCATAACACCTAAACTATACTAATTTTGAGATAGGGTTCAATGGGAGAAAGATGAAGTATGATTGTTCAAACAAGTTTCCATAATTGCTTTCAGTCAGTGCCTTACATTAGCATTATCTGTACATGGCATTGCATTTAAAAAGTCTTGACTCTATAATATATAATAATTCACCTTATGAGCAATATTTTATTAATTAACTTTCCGCAGTGTAAGTTATAGTAATCATCCAAAAATTGGAAATGAAATTTTTTGCAGATTGTAATATTTCGAAAGTTTTTGAGCATTTTACCGTACCTTAAAAAAAAGTCGATGTGTGTGTGTTATGTATTATGAGTGTATGTATAGATACAATTTGCAAAACACATACAGAGATGTGTTCATAAGTTTTTGGTAAAGATAGGACAAGTAGTTTCGGGGATACGTAGCAAAAGTGCAGAAATGAAAATTCAGTTTTTGTGAGAACGAGGCATCCGATTAGATTGATTCAAAATACATTAGATTTTTGTTGACGGTGAGATGTGCTTGATAGTTTTTGGCAAAGTCAAGTCTATCCGTTTAGGAGATACAGAGCAAAATTCCGAGAATTAAAGTTTAACCCTTTCCACTCGGATGTCTGTCGCCGGCAAAATACATATTAAATTTGCAATTTGCGAGTGGGCAGGGTTAAAGAAAATTAAAGGAAACGCAGAATTTAACTTGAATAATTCGAAAAACATTTTTCTTGTGTTGGCAATATTAGTTTTGGGAGAGGCAATTTTTTTAAATTTTTTAATTTAATATCTAAAATATTCGGATTTTAATTCTAGCTAAAACTCGAAAGCTCATTTATATGCTTTGTCTTACAATTTTGTCTCTTGTCTATACTTCGAATAATTAAAGTTACAGTATTTATAATAAACTATTTGAAAAAAACATTTAAAATTCTTTGAATATTTGATTACGGTACTGAAACTTCCAGCAATTTGCCTCAAGAAACAATGCCATGGCACCACTCCAAAAAAAATGTAGAGCACACAATTTCAATTTTTTTATTTTGATTTTGATGCAAATTTTACTAAATTTTGCAAAAGACTATAAACGGATTCAAACAAGCACACAAATCCTTTAAAAAAAGCATTATTTACAAATTGTATAAAATAACATAAAATTTAAATAGAATTCACCATTTCAAGCTGATTATGACTCCATTTTACTAAAATTGAGTCTCAAACATAATTTCAATTAAAACTAGTTTTAGAAATAAATAAATAATTGAATATATTACCTATGGAATTTTTCACATAAAAAGTTAGACTTTAGAACTCAATTTCACATAACAACTATCAAATGCACATACATCTCATATATGAGTCAACCAGTATTTCATAATTCGCAAAGTCAAGGTGACGAGTGTATTCATCTCTATGACTTACGGATAATTTATTCTTAACAAAAAAATAAATATATGGAAAAACTACATTTTTTGCATCTAACATAGTGACCAATATAATGAATTATTGAAATATTAAAATTAGCGGCGATATGATAGATTAGAGACCAGTTTTTGTTGTTATAGACATAGATCTGGAGAACACGATAATTCATATAACAATGGTCACTTAATTTTTTGTGTAAAGTCTAGCAGCTTTGGATTAAATTATTTTGGCGATTGTTTTATTGGGGTTTATATGTTAAGAGAACAAACATCATTGTTGAAGACATTGGATGCTTGCAATTTGAGGGTAAATGATTCTATTTTAAGAGAGAAAACTATTGTGAATCATCCTAAGATAGATATAATTTTATCGTTTGGCTTGAAACCCATACTAATTTTTAAATAAAATGCCAGTACTTATTGAAGATAAGATGCTAGGAAAGGCTGACAAACGAAAAATTAATTTAGTTAATTTAGTTAATTGAACAAAATTTTTATGAAAAACGTTCTGCAAAATGACACCAACAGCAAAAATAAAAAAATTGAAGGGGTTGAAAGTTAACGTAGAATATAGATGATGGATGACAGTCAGATTGATGGATCTGATAGTCCATCTGACATTGTCAGAAGATGTATCATTATTATCTGCAAACATCGAACTGATGCTTTTAGATACTGTATATTGGAGATATCACATGTTAAAATAATATTATTAATATCATGTATTATTTACTTTTAATAAATCTACATTAGGTACAATTAATTTGTATATTAAATAGAATTAGAATGAAATTGAAGGAATTCGAAAAAATATGATATAATTAGTTAAAGTATGATCCATTTTCTTCAGTGACATCTTGTCATCTTTCAAGCAGCCCTATTATGCCTCTTTCATAAAACTTCTTTTTTTTATTGATAAAACACTGAATTAGGTACCATTTGACATCGTTATCAATATTGATTTTTTTCAATTCAAGGAGTTTGCAAATATCAAAAATAAATATCATCTGATGATGTATGGTCAGGAGTGTATGGTGGATGTGAAACACAGCCCAACAAATTTTTTGACAAGATATGTGAAGTCAATAATGGAATAAGTAACCGTTTCGATTTTCCAATTTAGACCGCTTTTAACTTCACGTAGGGTAAGTTATAGTAATCCCAAAAAAATCGAAAATATATTTTTTTAAATTTTTACGTTTTTGAGGTTTCTGAACATTTTAGCATACCTTAGAAAAAATAGATCTACGTGTGTGTGATTTTGTGTTTATTCTAAGAGTGAAAGCTGCACTTACTTTAGTTTTTTTTTTTTTTTTTTTTTTTTTTTATTAAAATGGCCTCGTTTTATCCAAACATTTAGCCAATACATTGAATACATATTATAAATACAATACTATACATTACAAAATATTTCTTCTGTATGAATATACAAAAAACAAGAACCATTATTAATAACATATCTTCATTAACTTGATTTCTATAAGTCACTACAATTTTATATTGCACTCATTCATGAAATCCAGCAACACTCTATATATTCCTATATTACTCTCACTAATAATGTGTCTTGCATTTACTGGAAATTGTACTTTTAGCTGTTGTAGTCTTTTATATAATTTCTTCCGTTCATTTTATATAATTTGCAATTCCAAAATATGTGGTCCAATGTGTCTAATATGATACTACAAGCACAAAATGGGTCTTCTTTGATACCGATTCTGAATAGATGACTGTTACTCCTTGTGTGTGATAGCCTTAGTCTACAGATTGTTGTTATTTCTCTCCTATTCCATTTAATATTTTGAAACCATGTCCTTCTCGATACCTTCGGGTTACACGGTTGGTAAAGTCTTCCTTTCAAACGTGAGTCTTGATCGAATACCTTTTGCCATTGAGACATTCCATTTTTTGTAACAATTCCTTTAAGGTCTACTGCAGGAATTTTATTTACAATCGAGGGTGTGCTATGTGCATCTTTGGCCAGCCCATCCGCGATCTCATTTCCGATGATATTCGCATGTCCTCTTATCCATATTAATTCGATATTATGCTTCTTTTTAATTAAATCTTCTATCTTTCTAATACTGTCGAAAATTAGTGGATTGCCAAAATATTTAGGTATATTTAAAGCATGTAAAGCAGATTTACTATCTGACAAAATTATAACTTTTTCCAATTTATGTTTCCTGATTAGGTCTAATGCTCTATTAATGGCCATCACTTCACTTCCGCCGTGAATATTGTTGCCCAATCGGGCATTTTAATTTGAAGTTGTTTGTTTTGACTTGGGATCCAAACTGCGCATCCAACCCCATTATCTGTCTTTGAACCGTCGGTATATATTTGAATAAAATTTTTCCATCTTGAATGCATTAAGTTGTTCAGTTTCAGATTTATTAATTTCTTGTCTATCTTCTTTTCATTATCGAAATCATCTGATAAATGTATGTACTTTTTAGGTAACGTGCCTTTCCAAGACATAGTGAAGTATGTTAATCTATTATTTACCATCATTTCTTCTTCTAGTGGTTTAAGTGTATGGAACCCAGCAATTAAAGGTTGGTATTGGTTTTTTTGTACCAGAATTTATTTTCAAAATGCAGAACTGCAAGTGGCTCTAAACAGTTGTGTATCCATGCATGATCATAATTAAATTTTTTATTAGTTATAACCTGTCTTCTTATCTCTAAAGGAGCTTCTGCAGCTTCAGCCAACAGCGAATTTGTAGGTGTCGACTTCAGTGCTCCCAAGCATATTCTTAACGCTGCATATTGTATTCTATTTAGTCTATCCATTATCCCTTTAAAACTTCCTCCATAAATTTGACATCCGTAATCGAAATGGGGTCTAATAACGGCTTTGTAAAACGAGAGACAGATATTGGGATGTGCACCCCAAGTGGTGCCAGTTACTCGTTTTAGGATATTCATTCCTTTTTCACATTTAGCTAACATTTCATTAACGTGTTTGTTAAAGGATAATTTTGTATCCAATATCATTCCTAAAATTTTGATGTTCTCCAATATTTTAATTTGAATCGAGTCTATATTTATACTGATGTAATTTCTTGGGAGCCTATGCCTAGTGAATAGAATGCATTTAGATTTTTGAGGTTCAAGTGTGAGTTTATTGTCCCGCATCCATTCTAAATCTTTTCTTAAAGAGCTGTTCATTTCATCACTACATTCCTGTAATGATCGCGAAGAAATATACATGACTAAATCATCTGCATATTGTAATTTTTTCACTTTTGTCCCTTCTGTCTCTATGAAATCCGACGTATAGATGTTAAATAATATTGGACTTAAAATCGAGCCTTGAGGGATACCATTAAAAGTTATTCTTGGACCTATAAGTCGATTCTGGTTTCTAACATAAATCTTTCTATCGGATAGAAGTGACATAATAGTGCTAGTAATTTTGTTTGGAATATTTATTTTTGTTAATTTATTTTTGAGTATTTGGTGATCTACATGATCATAGGCTTTTTCAACATCTGTCGTAACTAATAGAACATATTTGTTTTCTGTCAACGCGCCATATAGATCCACAAGGAGTTCGCTGAGTAAATCAATCGTGCCTTTTCCTCTCCTGAAACCGAATTGATATTTATTTAATATTGTATTCTTTTCTATATGCCATTCTAATCTCTTTTTTAGAATACTTTCAAATATTTTTGAAAGGCAAGGTAGTAACATTATTGGTCTATAAGACTTATAATCACTAGGATCTTTTTGTGGCTTTAGTATGGGAACTAATACCGCTCTTTTCCACTCTTCTGGAATCCAGTTCGAAAGCAATATATAATTGAACATCTCAATTATTAGGTTTTTTAATGCTTTAGGGCTTCTGTTAATCATGATATATGTTATGTTGTCGAATCCCGGAGAGCTGTCTTTTTTCTCCTTTAGCGCCAGTTCAAGTTCCTCATATTTGATGCGTCCATTAATTTCTTCGTGTTCATTGTCATCAATCCAGTCTTCCGGCCGCTCTTGATTAAATAGGGCAGGTCCAGGAACAAAATCGGGAGTATGGGTCTTAAGAATTGCCTCGTAAAAGTCATCGTTCATTTGATGATGTTGGTTCTGTCTATTATTTTTATTATTCAATTTTTTGATAGTGTTCCAAATTTTGTTAATATTTGTATTCATATTGAACGAATTTATTAACTCACGCCATTTTTCTCTTTTCTTTGTTTTAAACAGTCGTTTAGTTTGTGCTATTACTTTTTGTAGACTCAGGTAATTTCGTAGTTAAATTCATTTCTTAGTTTCTTGAAGGCTTCGTTTCTTCTTCTTGTTTGGATCTCACAGTCATTGTCCCACCATATTGCCGGTTTAAAGGTATCCGATACTTTATATTGTTTAATGTGTTTTGCTGCCGCTTTATTTATGGTATCTTGGATAAACTTATATTTTTCTTCGCAGTTCGAAGGAATTGTTGAGGTCTCCAGAATATCTTCAATCTCTGATCCATATTTTTCCCAATTTGCTTGTTTAGTGTTCCATTTTCTACCGGGATACCAACGCATCCTTGTATTAAATTTGAAATGCAACTTTATTATAATTGGTAAATGGTCAGAACCAACATTTTCAGGAATTACACTCCAATGAATCCTGTCATGAATAGATGTCGAGCAAAAGGATAGATCAATGGCGGAAGATTTTTTCTTAATAGTCTGTATAGTCGTATGAGTTCCATCATTCAAGACAACTAAGTTAAGACTATCTACAATATCATACATTATAGCGCCTCCACTGTCTATTATTTCGTTTCCCCATGCTATATGTTTACTATTGAAATCTCCGGTGACGATTAGTCTAACTGGAATTTGTTCAATAAGATTTCGGATTAAATATAAATCCTTTGTGGCTTGAGGTGAGCAATATATGGATACCACGCAAAATGGGGTAGTCGATTTAATTATAACAGCAGTCATTTGGATATCCCGGTTGTTCTGAGAATGTTTGAATTCCTCACAGATAATACTGTTTCTGATCAGTATGGCTGAGCCACCATAACCATCGTGTCTGTCACTTCGAAATATTTTATAATCTTTGAAGTTAAATTTTTGTCCTTGTTTCAGCCAAGTTTCTGTTAGAGCAGCAATATGAATTTTCTTATGGTACATCAGGCTTTCTATGCTTTCTTTGTTTGCTAGTAATGACCTACAATTTAGTTGAAGTATATTAAAATTGTCCATGTTTGTTTATTGGTTTATAATTTGCAGATGCTATCTAAAGGGAGTCTTCTATATCTTCTACCTTCCGTTAGAATTATCCTCACATCCTTTGTTATGTACTTGACTTACATTACTTATGCCTTTATCTGTTTTATTAGCCTGGTTTAAATATTTACCAATGGTGTGGATATCGTATTTCAGATTATATATAATTTCCTCTAATTCTTTGCAATCTTTGTTTCTCTCAGATTCTATTTTTTCCCTTAACTTCATTGCCAGTTCTATGAAGTGATTTAGTTGTCTTTTATTTTCTTCAATCTTATTCGTTTTATTGCTGTCCATGACATCGAGTTCCTGGGTTTTCTTTTGAGATACTTGTTCTTTATTACTTCGGCCGATATGTCTCAAGTATTCTGATCGGCGTTTTTCTATAATATTTCTTGGTTTTTTAATTACCATTAATCTGTCTTTTTCGATATTTAATTCTTGTTCTTCTAATGTATTTAATATCTCATATTTATTATTATAGTTGTTCATAATTATATTACTCCTCAGTTTTGGGAATGATGAGTTATATTCCAGATTGTATGGGTTGCTTTTAACTGCATCCACATATCGATTCTTCTGAATCATCCTTTTTGCTTCTAAATATGATATATTGTGAAGAGCCATTATTTCTTTTATTTCCTTATTTAGTTTAAAGAATTTACATTCTTTGTTATTTGCCTGGTGCTTTTCTCGACATAAAGTACACTCAAACTCTGTGGCGATATGACATTGTTCGTGGGAATGTTCAGCTGCACAATTTTTACATCTTATTTTGCTCTTACAATTCATTTTTATATGTCCAAACCGCCAGCAATTATGACATTGTATCACTGATTGAATATATGGACTAACAGGACATCTAACAGAATACATTGATATAACTTCTGGCAAGTAGTTTCCTCTGAATACCAGTTTAACCGCTTGACTTTTTAGATTTTGCTTATCTACATTTCTTTTTTTAATACATTTGATGTCTACTACTTCAATATCTGATCTGATCACTTCCTTAATTTCCTGCTCATCCATGTCCGGATCAACATTGAAAATAATTCCGCTTCTATATAATTTGTGTTTCGGAATATACGTTCTTATTTTGAATTTTTCAAGAATTTTTTCTTTTATTAGTTTATTTGCATACGTGTAATTTTTAAATAATAATTTGATTTTATTTTTTCCAATTTTGTTATATTTATGATATTTTTACTTATGTTTGGTTCTTGTTTGAATAACATTCTTCCCAATGCTAGATTGTGAAATCTTCCAATGTTATTGTCAATTGCTTCGGCAAATATTGTATATGGTCCTTCATCATTCGAATTATAAAAGTTATTTTCTTCATTATTTGTAATGGTTTCTTCTTCTATCATTTCGCTCCAACTTTTGTTATTTACACTCGCATCACAACTTGGGGTTTCTTTATTTTTAATATTATTTAACACTAACACTTCACCATCCTTTGTTTCGATTTTTACAATTTTTTTAATTAATTCTTCCGATATATTGAACTTCTTTTTATTCGAATTACGTTTGAATTTTTTATCTGATTTATATTTAATATCTTTATTCTTATCCAAATTTGTGATATTTATCTTAGCTATATTTTTCGAACTGCTCGGATTATTAACTGAATTTTGCACTTCATTACCTCCGTTATTAGGTTGCTCGTAATCACATTCGTAAAACTCTGACTTATCACTATTCATTTCATCATCAATATAAATTTCCTCATCGTTAATAATATTCATCGACTTGACTATTTGACTACCTGTCTCGATTTCCGAGCTGTTAATCCTCTTATCTATACCTGTCGAAACCGGTAATCCACCCGGTTCGAATGGTTTATAATCCATTGAACTGCCTTCAATATTTCTATCACTCAGGTATATAACACTAGTTTTATTTACCTTTAAACGATCCGCACTCCTCGGTGTCCTAGTCGGAACTGCACTTACTTAGTTGCCAACATGTAAAATGTGTCTTCCATCTCCCCTTCTAATCAGAGAGGATGAAAATAAATAATCGATTTCTGCCCGGCTGTTCTTGTACGTGCGTTCCATTATATAATTCGGCAACCGACCTTCATTCAATGTCAAATCATTCGAGAGGTGTATTGATATTGATATTACCCGTATTATAAAATATATTTGTTACTCGAAAGCTGACGCAAATTTCACAGCTTATCCTTGAACCACATTATGGCAATTGACGTGAAACTTCCTATTTTGTTCTCTTTATTAACTTCCCGTATGGCAAAAAAAACGAAAATGAGTTTTTTTTAATATCTTTACGTTTTAAAGGTTTCTGAACATTTGGGCATATCTTGGGAACAATGAATGTATGTGTATATGCAGGTGTGTAGTGTGAGTCGTGTCTTCGGATACAAACTTTCGTGAACACGAATCAACCGGTTAGAATAATTCAAATTATATGCGATTTATATTTATGGGCATACATGCTGACTAGTTTTTGGCAAAGGTCTAACCGTTCAAAAGATAAGGGGCAAAAAGTACTAAAAGTGGTAATTCAGTTTTTAAAGAACACAGCGTCCGATTTCAATAGTTCAAATAATAGTTTTATTGTATTGACAAGTAGATGAATTTAATAAATTTTTGGGCAGGTCCAGCGGTTTCGGAGATCCAATTGAAAATATTGAAAAAATGCCATTTGGCGATCAAAAATGATCTCTAGACAAATGCACGTCACATTATCAGAGATTTTAATAAGTTCAAATTTAGTTTTTATTTCTATAGGTTCCGTAACCAGATTTATAATGTTTAACCGTAAAGATGACATCGCGGCGCTTACGCGCTTCGCGTCTTACGCTGCGCTATATTATAGCTGCGTTGCTTAGTTTTTGATACAGACCTGCCATTTTGTGATAGACTTAGTAGTTTGAAATAACACACTAAAATATTATAGGCCTATGATGAGCTGTTGAACTGTACAAATTCATCAAAATTTAGTATTTCGGTAATTTCTTTTTAGAATCTATGGTAGCTACTGATTGGAGTTGATGTCTACACTTAAATAATAACTTAGAAATAGATAAAATGAAATGTGTTACTTAGAATAAATGTGATAAAATAAATGTGATAAAATAAATGTGTATTAACAAATTAATTTAATTTATACAATTACATAAACTGTAAGTATGTTTAAATGACTTCAATTAGAAATCGTATTGGATATTTTTTGTGAAAGCGAAACTTTTATTTTCGAAATAACATACTAATTATTTTACCCAAACAGCATCTCAAATCTCAATTCTTATTGAATAAATTGATTTTATAGGCAAATAGAAATATTTTTCGTTTATTATTCAAAAACCATTTGAATATTATTTTTTTTAGAAGCACCATAGTAATTTTAGGAAAGGTCAGCACAGAAGTTTTCTTGTAATCAACTTTTAACTTTTTTAAGTATTTTTAAATTACAAGAACATTCTATATGTTCCAAAAACTAATTGTTTAATAACTAATATTCACAAATCATATATGAGGTTCGTTTTTGTGATAAACATCTTAATGAAAGTTAGAATGTAAAAAAAAATCAGTTTATTTGAAGGAAATCAGAAGTGTTTTGTGTTGATTAATATTTGATAACTTTCAAGTCGTTTTTCGTCACATATAAACAATTTTTTTGTCGAAATTTAAAAATAATTTCATTCTTATTGATCAAATATTTTCAGATATCACCTAATCAAAAATACTTTCACCTGGATAAATTCTTATAGGGTGAGTTGTATCGCAAAAAATAGAAAATAAAAACGTTTATATATCTTTAAGTTTGAAATATTTTTAAACATTTTGGCATACCTTAGAAAAAATGGATGTATGTGCGGATACAATTTTTTGACGATTTCGAGAACACAATTCAAAAAACTTTTGATTCCTATTGATAAGAAGACATGCTGATTGGTTTTTGGCCAAGACAGGTCCAGCCGTATCGACGATAAGGGGCAAAAAAGCCCTAAAATGGTAAATCAGCTTTTGAAAGAACAGAGAGTTTGATTTCAATAATTGAAAACATTGAACTTGTATTAATAAAATGAAGAATAGATTTTTGGGAAGGTAGGTTCATCGGTTTCGATGATCCAATGAAAAAAGTGAAAAAAAAAATTTGACGGTCAAAAATGATTATCAGACATATGCACATCAAATCATTAGATGCTTTATAGAAATTATGATAATAAGTGCAAATTTTGTTTTCACTTCTATAGAATATGAAGATCAGAACATTGAGATATCTTAAAAAAAAGGTTTCTTTTGTCTTTTTTGTCAGCGTAGCTGTTTTAGTAGACAAAATATCAGAGCGCGTAAGCGCCGCGTTGCAGTCTAAGGGTTAAACATTATAAATCTTGGAACTCATATGTGAAAAATCATTATTTTCAGATATTTCAAAATTCTTAGAATTTTAATTTGCTTTTGACAGATCATTAACATCATCATTATATAACATTTCCTAAATAACAACTACATTAATCTCTTGTTGGAATATTCTGATCTTTATATTACGCGATGCAAATAAAACACGTCGATTTTTGGCCCGAAATCTTTAATAAATTATCGCAATAAAAAAGTAATAAAAGATTGCCTTCAGTATCAATAGCATTCATGTGTTGATGTAAGTAAGAATATATATTTTTACATGCATGTAGAGCAGTTATTATAAATTTACGACTTGCTTACCGAACATAAAATATGTTTTATGAAGCAGCGAACGACGCTATTTTCGTTTTGCTCTCTCTCAAATCCTATCCGAACAGATAACATAAATATACTCCACCACATACACACAACAAATTGTATTACCTCATACTGTTCTGTTTACCCAACTCATGCAACAAATATAAAATACACATAAACGTATCTGCCGGGACAGGGCCAGATTCTAGTGGAACTAGTCGTGTATTATACAACACATACCCAACAAAGTAGGTGAGACCGTACCAGTCTCGTGCCACTTTTTTTTTATCAGCAATATTTTTTTTAATTTACTAACTAGCTGGGAGAAAAGTTAATCGAAAAGTAATTTGAACATTTGTCTACGTCAAAATACTGAAATGCTGTCTTTAAATACATTCGAAAATAATTCGAACACTCAAACTTTCTGTTGACTCTTTAAAAGCAATGCGGTTTACAGATCATGTTAATGTAAAGCACTGACTGAAATCAATAATGGGAATTGTTTGAACAACCATACTTCCTCCTTCTCCCTTTGAACCTTAGCTCAAAATGAGTATCGTTCACCTGTTACCACCGTACCTTGGCACAACCGTACCCACTCTTCTCTATTATGTTTGGAGTATAGAGCTCTATACGGATCAGAGACATGGACTCTAAAAAAAACAGACAAATACTGATTGGATAGCTATAAAATGTAGTGCTGGAGACGAATGGAGAACATAAAGTGGTCAGATGAGGTAAGAAATAGAGAAGTGCTTGACTATTCAAATGTCCCCCCATCAATAGAAGTCAAATGTTTATTAAATCATTCAAATCGTTTGATTCGTGTTCTCCAAATTGTAGACAAAAAATTTTATCCGCACATACAAACACTCACACACACAAACATACATAAATTTTTTTTTTGATTTTTAAAAATTTAATTTGATTTTAAAAATTGAATTGGGTATTTGAACATAACTTTGAGAAATTGATGTAGCTCAAATTTTATTGCTCAATTTGAGGATGAAAGTTTGTTTTTATTGTTCCAGCAACAATAATCATTAATTGGTCTAATATTGCCTAAAGTAGGATTTAAATTAATCATTTAGCAAATTTAAAAAAAAAACAAGAAATATTTGTTATAAAAATAACTAATGGTACACTTGTGGATTTAATAGAAAGTACGACTAAGAAATGTTTAGTAATTGAATTTCTTGCTTGTCCTATAAGATTAACTAACTATGTGACCTTAAGGAAAGTTGCACGAACTATCTGATACTTGAAAATAATCGACTTAATCAATAAAGATTGAGATTTAGTGATTGAAAAGTGACATAAAATATTCAACTGTTTATGTCGAAAAACGATGTGTAACTTAATCTTAAACGAATCAATGCTACTTCCAACTGTTGAAATTTACAAAAATGTTAAAAACATTCGATATTTTCAAAAAATAATTAAAATGATCAAAAACATCATTTTTTCACAATTACCATAAAACTGAAAGTTTTTAAAAATATTAAATTACAATACAGATAGTACCAGCAATTTGTCTTAAGGCACGATGCCTTAAGACAAATTACGTTGATGAAAAGTTTGACATCGAATTTCGAAGGACAAAGGTCTGTATGTATTTCCTAATGGGGCCCTGCAACCATATGAATATATCTGCGTACATATGTGTTGCGTTTTCACATGTATATATAAAATTATCCGGTTAGGAGTGGTTTCAGAAAGATATAACAATAAATTATTACATTATGTTTAATTTTAACGCGCATGGGTATTGGTTTATAATGTAAACATGGAGATACACAAACACTAGAAGCTGCCAATATACATATCAAGTCGTGTATATACATATACATATATATATATATATATATATATATATATATATATATATATATCAAGATAAAGGTATTCTGGCTTGTTTTTATCATGGTCAAATTTTACAGGTTATATTGTTTCTCCTAAAATTAAACGCACAATTGCGTCGCAATTTCAAAAACTTGTCATAACATCAAAATACTAATTTAGTTAAAAAATGGTATGACAGGCATATAAATATGTTAAAAACAAAAGGATACCTATTGTACAAATTATTACAAAAGTAACTTTTATTGTCAGAAACAACGTTTATTGTAAAAAAATATGTAACACAACACAACGCAATTATTTCTACAAAGCTAATGAATATAACAATATAACAATATAAACGAAACAATTTCTAATTAAAGTTAACAAGAAACTTTTATGAAATCATTTTTTATTGTGAATTTTCTTTTTTCTCTCTCATTTTTTTATTGTGAATTTTCTTTTTCCTCATAAATTAAAATGATTTTTTTTTCAAAAGCAATTGTTTTGTCAACACAAGCAGAAAGTTTTTTGAATCATCCAAATCGAATGCTTATTACTCTCAAAAACTCCCATTTTTTGCACATTTAGCTCTGGATCTTCGAAATGGATGAGTCTGCCTTTGCCAAAACCTAATAGCCATTTCTCCCAATCATTACTAATTTAATGTTTTTCAGATCATTTAAATCGGATGCTCCGTTCTCTCAAAAACTCGATTTCTATTTTCTGCACTCTTTGCTCTTTATCTCCGTAACAGCTGGGCCTGCCTTTGCCAAAAACTAATCAGCACATCTCTCTATCAACAGGAATCGAATGTTTTTTGAACCATTTAAATCGGTTGATCCGTGAGCCCGAAAACGTGAATGAAAAAATGCGAACACACAAAACACACATCCATTTTTCTGTTTCATTTTCGATTATCGGCCCATTACTATAACTATGTTAAAGTTAAAAATTTTCAGAAGAATTCAAAGTATAAAATAAATTTTCAAAATATAAATAAAAAAATTCAAAAAAGTCAAAATATTTCAAAAATTTCAGAAATTTCATTTTTCAAAGTTTTGTTATTAAAAATTTTAATTTTGTTACGGAAAGTTCTAGCAATTTGCCTTAAGGCACCACTAGTTCTAAAGATAAATTACCAGTTTGATATGATAATCTTTTGTCAAATAAGTCTTTTAAATATATATCGCAGTAATCTGTTTCTCATATAGTTATAGATTTCAAGTCAAAGAAATAAGCTGGAGAAAGTTATTATTAGTATCGTAAAGATAATGCCTGTATTTTTAGTATGCTATAATTATCATGTTACTTTCCATTCAAAACGTCTTCAACACAACACTACTTACTTAGAACTTATTATTTTTAAAAAATGTACAAGAAAATTTATTTATGGCATGTTTATGTATTGATTTTTTGGAGAGAATAGTAATGCATTAGATGTATATTTAGAACTGTGTATTTGAAAGTTCTGAACGAAAAACAATCGGATTTAGTTTTTGAAGTAAAACTTCTTTAGACGCGACTAGGGTGTAAATCCGTACAAATGCATCGGAAGTGCGTTACGGCTGATAAGATAAGATAAGAGTCGAACGCCAATGATTCGTCATTCACTCTCGATGAGATCATTTCTATACGGGTCGATTGTGATTAGACGTCGTGTATGTGAATAGAGATCTGTCGTTGTATGCCTACCGGCATCAACGTTGTATGCGTTCCGCCATCAACGTTGCATGCGCACCGATATGAACAAGGAAATCGGCATAGATAATATATAAAAAAAATACCTGAATCAGAAGATTATTTTACCCTGTTGCCTAAAAATAATAAAACAAATTAAACATTTGTGCCGCGAACTAAACGTAAGTTTATTGATTAGAAAATATTTCTATGTTATTCGTAGTTTCTATAAATCTTTGAAGTTATTGAAATGGAAAATACTCTTTAGGCAAAACAGATATTACAGCTTTTTAAAGAATGAGATTATATCCATCTATTATTACCAAATACCATCAGTCAATGAATGTACGAGTATGTTAATTTTAATTACATGAAGTTCTTCAAACACAATTATTACATGATGAGTGAAGTTGCGAAAACAATATTTGTTTAGTTTAATATAATCCACGAATATTATAGAAGTTATTAATAAGCAATTACTTCATTTCTCTAATGAAGGTTCATTTCTAAATGCTAATTACAATGACAAACCGATCATGTTATATTTGAAGTATGACTTCAATTACATTATTGTTTTTAAATATTATACATATTTTTAATGCTATTATAAATATTTAATTTATAATTTAAAAATGATCGAATTCGTAAATAAGGATTGTTTAGGAAATTCTCTAATGAGAGCCTAAAGTACTTATAATAAATCAATAGGTTGCTTTTTCTTCAATATGTTTTCAATTGTTTATGTTGAACGTAAACAATCATATTTCACATTGGTTATAATGCAGCTATTATTTAGTAAAATTCCTTCAAAATTAAAATAAGACGTTGTATCTGTTTGACCCTTCTTTCTCATACCATCCGCGGGGCAAAAAGAGACAGATGACATATTCTAGAAAAATAGTAGAAATACACGTTTCTACAGTTAGGAGTATACTGGTAATTTTACTGAACATAGTTCGATAGTTGTTTGTTTGATACATGTTATGTTTTGTCATGTAGTTCAGATAGTATAATCACTGAAAGTCAAATTGGAACTCTGTGCCCCGCCCTACCCTATAGAAAAAAACTCCACTTGCATTTAAAGATTCATAAATATTGGAGATTAGGCGTCTTAATGGGTGTTTGCTTTATTTCGAAGCAAGCTCATAGAAGTAATAATAGTAATAAACTCCCCAACAATAAATTTCTATACCATTTCATGTTTTCCCTGTTAAAAAACCATATTATTTTTCCAATCTCGCAGGTAATATATCCTGTAAGCACTTAAGATGTAATTTGCTGATTTCTTAACAGAGTTTATATCCGGACACCATTTTCGATACATGCAAACCTATATAATGACACAAATTTATAAAGCAACTATTATTATAAATTTTATTTCGTGTTAATAGCTATGCCATGTTTTCTAGCAGTTAGTCTTTGCCTATGTAATTAATCTTTTAAAAATATACTTATTATACATATAAACACAAAAGCGTGTTTAGGGAAGAGCGGTGTATGTAGGAAGGACAGAATAATTTAATACTTTATGCTTGGAAAAGTTAATATTTTCTAATTATTTTCCTATGTAAAATTATTCAATAAATTGAATTACATAAACTCTATTCAATACCCCCACGTGTAAGATAATTAATAATATTTTTAATTAGTGAATAAATTTCTAATGTACTTACATATGATGGCTTCTTTGTCCAGGTGAAGTAGGCAATTTCTTGAAATCTGCAAAATAAAACAAAATTATGTAATGTGTATGTTCTAATAAAATAAAAATAACGCACATAATTGTAAGAAAATTGGTATTTAGTTGCAAAATAAATAGTAACCTATTGCAAGAATAGGCAGTTTTGTGCGAAGATCGTCCAAGCCATTTTTTATAATTAACAGAAAACTGTACAATTTTCTATACACGTTTTAGCTCACAATCTTGAACTCATTTTAAAAATTTTAAAATTGATTGGAAATTGCGTTGATTAGTTTTGGTAAAGATCAGCCGGCTCGTTTCTTCGTAACTAAGTGTTGAAAAAAAATCTGACGAATTTGATAAAACTTTGTATAACGATAGATTTCATTACTAAAATATTATAGGCCCACTATAAGCGGTTTAATTATAAAAAATCACCAAAATTTGGAATTGCGCCACGCGCTTAATCGATTCTAATCAGAATCTATGTCTTTTGTGCATATGTAGCTTCCGCCTTTCATGGCGGAAGCTACTGATTACAGTGGCCTTTCACAATAAAATAAAATATATTTTTCAAACACAAAAACTATGGAATGAAATGTGTTAAAAAAAAATTGCTTAATTTATACATATACAGATGTTTAAGTATATTTTAAAGATATCAATTGAAATTGTATTGATTATTTTTTAGTGGAAGCGAAAAATATATTTTTGAAATAAACAAAGTAAAATGAATATTTTACCTAAATAGCTGGATCTCAATTCTTATTGATTAAGTTGATTATGTATGCGTATTGTATAGTTAGTGCAACTTGCCCTAAAGTAAAATGCTACATACAATTAGTTTCAAAATAAAATTAGCTAATAAAAGACTCGTCAAAATCGGTTCAGCCATTCCGGAGAATAGCTCCTAAAACAGCAAGACAGACATTTTTCACTTTTAATTTTATTCTGCAATCTGTTTTAGACAAAAAATTTAAAATATGTATATGTAGGTAAGACTGGGTACAGTTGTGCCAGGGTACAGTAGTGACAATCGTGAAAACAGCTAAACTATACTGATTTTAGGACAGGGTCCAAAGAATGTTCGAACAAGTTTCCACTATTGCTTTCAAAGAGTCAAAAGTAAGTTTTCATGTTCAATTCTTTTGAAAACTATTTATTAATTGTATACAAATAGATCACTTTGTTTGCTATTTTGTTGTATGTCGAAGATTCATTAGTAAGTAATTACCAGCAATTAGTCTTTGGATTTTGATTAATAGATAGTAGATAATTTAGCTCAATCATAACAATGATTTGTTTTCAAAAGTGCGTGGGGTACGGTTGTGACAAATTTTATAGCAACTCTATTTATAGTCATATTCATAGATTTTTATAGAATGTTGAAGAAACAATATATTAGTCATATCATATGTATAGTAAGGAATAGTATGAGCACTGTAGATAAATGCCTAGCCTCCCGTATGTATATTATGCATATATACAATATATATATATATATATATATATATATATATATATATAAATGGAGTTTATATTTATATGCATTTATAATAGATGCGTGCAGAAGTAACGCGTGGTTTTAACATATTCTACTAAATATATACGTAGAATGGAGCCTCATGCATTACGTGTAAACACATAATTTTGGCCTAGGCTGTTGGCAACCGTGAATAAAACTATTTGATGAAGAAAATTATGGGAAGAAGAGGGCGCACGAGTGCATTAAATTATTTCGGCTTCAGCTGCGTTTGATAATATTTATACATTATGGTACCACGTCACGATAATTAACACGGAACAGAATTCAAAATTCTATATTTAGATATACGTATATATATATATATATATATATATATATATATATATACTAGCTGACCCGACAGATATTGCCCTGTACCTACGTCTACAATCTAAGTTCCATTTTTTAATATACTATCCTATACTTTTTAACTTCCCGTAGGACAAGTTATAATAATCGCAAATCGAAAATGAAATTTTTATATATCTTTACGTTTCAGAGGTTTCTGAACATTTTGGAATACCTTAAAAAAATTGATGTATGTGTGTGTATGTAAGTGTGTGCGTGTGTATGTGTGTGCGGATACTAATTTTCGTCGACGATTTTGGGAACACCAAACAACCGATTTTAAAAACATTTGATTCGTATTAATAAGGAGACGTGCTGATTAGTTTTTGGCGAAGGCAGGTCTAGCCGTTCCAAAGATACGGGGCAAAAGTGCCAAAAACGGTAACTCAGTTTTTTAAGAGAACAGAGTGTCCGTTTTTAATAATTCAAACAACATTTTACTTGTATTGACGAAAGGAACAACTGGTAAAATTTTGGGAAGGCAGGTCCAGCTGTTATGTACTCTCAATAAAAATAAGTTAAAAAAGTGTCATTTGGCAGTCAAAATGTTTACATATGTTGGATATATATACATCAATGATGAGATATTTTATAGAGATTTTCATAATGTGTACACATTTT
This sequence comes from Ctenocephalides felis, assembly GCF_003426905.1. Taxonomy (NCBI): domain Eukaryota; kingdom Metazoa; phylum Arthropoda; class Insecta; order Siphonaptera; family Pulicidae; genus Ctenocephalides; species Ctenocephalides felis. The sequence goes on from NW_020538040.1 coordinate 25,040,714, forward strand.
ATGTAATTTTTTTGGGTTCCGTACCAAGATTTTTAATTACGGTACGGGAAGTTTCAGCAATTTGCCTTAAAGCATGATGCCATACACGCCACTAGTTTCAAATTTGGACTTTATTTGCAATTGTTATAAAACTACTGAATGATGACAAAAATTTAGTGCCAAAACAAGAAAAATAAATTGCAAAGCTATTAACTATTTTTTATTTTCAAGTACATGTTTCAGCCTTGAACAAAGTAATCTTAAATATATATAGGTTACAAAATCGTGAATATTAGTGTTTAGACACCATGTCAATGTCGCAAAACGCGTTTTGAAGAATCCGTCGTTAATTGCGAAACCTAAGCCCTTGGGAAACTTAACTTCAGATTTTGAATTATGTGAGAAACAAAAGATTGCTTTGAAATAATTACAAATGCCATCGCAGGTGTTAGAAACTGGATTCCAAGATGAAATCCTGTTTCTAACACCTGGGCTGCTTTTTGCATCTTTTCATATAGTAAATGAAGAACAGTTGATTAAAAATTCATATATAAATTACTAACTTAACCAGTTGGCGGTGAAGAAAGAAATATTCATCAACAAAGCGGAAATAATTATTAATTTAATTTATATTTTGCAAAATTGCTCTCTTTAACTGAATTCACGTCCTTATTTACTATTTTTATTCTCTACGCTTTTGCCATAAAAGGTGTAGTTGGTCCTTTTTACCCCATCCACATCTAAACCATTATAGAGATTATAATAACATCTGTTGAATCCAATTTGAAATTAACAATACACCTTAAAAAACAATTAAATAACGTTTGCTAAAAAATTATATCAAGATCTCGTAAACTAAACAACAGTGCTCACAACCAAAAAAACAAACAACGAAAGAAAACTCTTTTGTCATAGATTTTTGAAGCTTGTTGTCTATCTCATGATAGCGCTATTGCTTGATTTAAGACCATGGCTAGTTATACTCATTTTCCCTTTACTTTCAAATATTTTTCATAAAAAATTCCTAAAATCATTTGCAATTGGTACCAGTCCATTTTACCCACGGACCTTTAAGCTTTATATTGTTATAAATTTATAAGAAATCCAAAAAAATGTAAACAATATGCAAATTATTAAAATCCATCAACAATTGAAAATTTGATGTAAATATTTTAATTTTTTTTCCAAAGGGCAGATTTTAGTACTTCTTAGTAGTATTTGAAAATGCTAATATATTGGTGAAAAATCTAAAATTTATTGAAAAAAGAAAAAGAGTGCGCTTAAGTATCACACGCGATTGATGTAAAACTTATTTGCTACTGTACAAGATGGCATTTAAGTAAAAATAAATACATCATATAACAATTATGAATAATGTTTATTAGTAATATGGTAACACCCGTGATGCATATATCTATAAGTGTCAACCATTTTATACATTTATATAATGATAAATTATAAATTATATATTTATAATAGCATTAAAAATATGTATAATATATTTAAAAACAATAATGTTATTAAAGTCATACTTCAAATATGACATGATCGCTTTGTCATTGTAATTAGCATTTAGAAATGAACCTTCATTAGGGAAATGAAGTAATTGCTGATTAATAAATTCTTTAATATATGTTCACACCGTGGACTTCACATCTCGATAACAAGTAATAATTTTAGGTGCATATGAAGTACTAATTTTATACTCACAATGTTCTTAAGACAAAACTTTTTATCTACACGTTTTGTAAATTTTACGTACCATGCATTAAGATTTATATCTACGTTGCTGAAAAATATTTAATTATCGATTTTACCGTTCGTAAAAAAAATTATCTGGATCAAAAGAAACAATAATAATATTAAAACGTCCTGGTCGTTTTTATCCTTTGGATCTTAGCCACATTTAGACAAATCTTTTTGAAGTTTTCATAAAAACGCCGTAAAATTATTTGTCTTTCTTGGCTCGCGTACAAGACATTTATCCGAACATTAAATGGCGTTCAAAGTACCTTGGCTGTTCCGATAGGATAAATATAAATCAGAAAAAAAATCATTTGTATAAAGAATAGATATATTTTTAGATCACTAAACTTTGAATATATGATGGGTTTTTGATCTTTTGATGTACAAGATGTTATATTTAGGCTAAAAAAATAGCCGAAGGGAAAACATCGACACTGCAATTATAGATTTGATTTTGAAGATGAATAAAATTTAAAATTTATTGTTTAAAATTATTTGCTATTTGTTATTTAAAATTATTATTTAGCAAGTGTGCAATAAATAAGTAGGAATATATGTATTTAAAACTAGTGGCATTATGCCTTAAGGCAAATTTCTGGAACTTTCCGTACCGTAACGAAATGTTCGAAATATTAAATGTTTTCAAATAGATTATTGTAAATACTGCAACATTGTCTAATATTTATAAGAATTATATAAACTGAATTACAAAGTTAACATTATTTGTTTAAAGTATATAAGTGAGCTTCAGAACTTTAGCCAGATTTAAAAGTAAAATCTGATTTATTTTCAATATACAAATCTGTTTTTCTTAAAAAAAAATTTGAAATATGATTTGTTGTCAACACAAGCAAAAGTTTTTTGAATCATTCAAATCTGCTTAGTTCTTTCTAAAACTGCAATTTTTTGTAAATTTAGCTCTGTATCTTCGAAATGGCTTGACCTGACTTTGCCAAAAACTAATCACCACTTCTTCTAATCAATACAAATTGAATGTTTTTTGGATCATTCAAATGGGATACTTCGATCTCTCAAAAACTAGATTTCTATTTTTTGCACTCTTTGCTCCGTATCTCCGTAACGACTGGACCTGTCTTTGCCAAAACCTAATCAGCACATCTCCCTATCAATAGGAATCGAATGTTTTTTTAACCATTCAAATCGGTTGATCCGTGCGCCCTAAATCCATTTTTTGTGAGGTATACCAAAAATGTTCAGAAACATCTTAAACGTGAAGATATGCAAAAATTTTCATTTTTGATTTTCGGCCCATTACTATAACTTACTCTACGGGAAGTTACTAATATATTTATAATTATATAAATAAATTAATAGAACAAAATTACTATATATTAATTTAATATTTATTTTATGTCATTATAATTTGTACATAAATAGCACATGCAGGAATAAATTTTTACCCTCCCACCACAAACCCTTTTTGTAATAGTCATTTTATTAATTTATATTCTTTATAATAGTCATTTTAATAATCAAATAATTTCTCTCTCCGTTTTCATTTAGTGAATGTTTTGCATTGAATTTTATTTCAAGTTTTCAAGAATTTAGAGCTCATATAACTGCTTAAATTTTACTACCAAAAAACATTTTTTTCATTTATCTTTTGATTATTATTTTTATAATGCGAAATTGAAAAAAAAAATACAACTCCAAATATACAACCTCCTTTCACAATTACCTATTTCATAATAATCATTTTAGTATTCCGATCATTTTTCATTTAGCATGATGAATATTTGAATTGAACATTTGTTCACATAAAAATACTGAAATATTGTCCTCAAATACGACGATTAGTCATAAAGTCAACGCATATAAGAAAAGAGCAAGTGTCACCACCGTCCCTGATCAGACATAAAAATAGTTTAAGAAGAGTAGGTATAATTATCTAAGCAAAAACTAATTGCTGGTAATTAACTACTTGTTAACTTAGAGCAAAATACCAATCAAAGTGATCTAACTGTATACAAGTAATAGTTATTAATATAAATCCAACAAAGAAACTTACTTTTGCCTCTTTAAAAGCAAAGCGGTCTACAGATCATGTTAATGTAGGGCGGTGACTGAAATCAATAAAGGAAACTTGTTCAACAAACATACTTTATCTTAATTCCTTTGGACCCTATCTCAAAAACAGTATAGTTGAGCTGTTATGACCACTGTCATTACCGTACTCGGGCACAAAAGTACCCAGTCTCCTCTCAGAATTTTTTTATTGATGCAGCTGTGGCGGGTAAGAAGTATTTCTACTTGGAAACATATTGCTAACTATTGCTTGACATCAGGCTGCACAAACTCGGGAACTCCGAATCAAATCAAACCTTTATCCATTATCAATTTGTCATATTTCCTATCGATTTTTACTTTGTTCTTGCAAAAATCGATTAGAATCATGTATCTGCCACTGCATAGTTACATAATCTATTCCACTCCTTTCAGGATCGGTCGCTTATTATTTATCCTTCGCAGCGGGCGACGGTTTATCGAACTTTCGCGGTTATTTTTGAGCTGGCTTATGCCAACATAACAATCTTATCTTATTATATTCGAGCAAACATTACCGTCGTGTTTGCCTGCATATAAGGTGAGTACACACGGACGTACTTCCAAACAAACAGAACCATACATATTAGTTTACTTTCTAGGGCTGGTGGACGGTTTACTTCAAATATTTCGCTTTCTTTTAAAATACACGCGATAACGTTGGATTTATGGACTATTTTGTATATGTTGAACTCAAACCAAGCCTTAGTTTGAAATCTTTGGAATAAATAAAATTCACTGGTACCGCAATATTAGGAACGAAATCTTATCAGAGGTTTTTGCCTGAAACTGTTAATCGCAAGTTTTGTGGATGTTTTGCACCATTCCGAATCGTTTAGAATAAAATTTAGAAATGATTTGAGAAACATTGATTTGGGACCATTAGAATGAAGAAAAGTGAAACAACACTGCGTGAAAAAAAAAATTCCTGAGATGTTATAATGGTTTTTCAATAATTTGAAGAAACTAATTCCGAAAAAAGTAAATGAACTTTGCTAACAACTGTAGTTTTAGAGATATACTAATGCGCTAGTTTTATCACAAACTACAATGAAAAATAACACATAATTTATTTTATGTCTTTCAAGGTCATTTTATATAATTTTCGAGCATGGATAAGGCCAGACTAATTTCGTTGTAAGCACCAACAATTGTCACCCATCATTTGGACATCCCACCTCTCTTGATATGGCTCCAAAGTTCTGATGTCTTGGTTGGTGGATTCTCTTGTCTGACCCCCTGGTTTTCTTCTCGATTTTAATCGAATAAATCACGTAACGTGGATTTTTTAGAAGTTGTCTAATTTTGGAACTATCGAATATATCAGTTTTTAAATCTTGTCTTCTTCTTCGACATTGGCTTGTTAATCCAATACATGGAAGGCAGAAAATTTTGGTTCCTAGGTTGATCATCATTACCTAGTAAACATTGTGGGACTTGAGGGACGATAGGAATCTGCAATCCACAAGCTTGCCTTCAGCGCTGTGATATCTATGTGGAATTTATGTGAATTTCACATTGCTACCGCCGCTCGGAGTTTACTGGGTAGCATGGATAGGGGTACTGTTAGCTATTCGTAAGTAGACCTCAAAACCAATGGGTCATGGGTTAAGGTCATTTGCTTCAATTGCTTGAGTTCATTCCATTGATATTTACCACTAAGAAGAAACAGTTGTCGTGGTGATTCTGAAGTTCTTCTTAAATGACGGGTGTATTAAAATTATAGCATTTGTTTTTTCTTTTGGATATTGACGCAAACATACTAAGTAATTTTGGCACATAGTATGAGAAAACGATGAGTATGAGATGCATTTGGATTGCACAATTCAATTTTAAATTGATTGAAATACGCTGTCTGTACACACTTTGATATAGGTTTTCGATATTTGTCGAAAACATATTCACCACAGATGTATCAAAAATTATCTGGAGGATGCACCTAACATCTTAGAGTCGGGTTCATACCAAAAAAACAGCAGATAAAACCCTTGGTTATTCCCGAAACTGCGATAATCATAGCCAAAATAATTAATCGAAGAAATTTCCTAAAACTCAAGAAGAGGAGCAGTTCCGAAAAAAACGAAAAATATATTTGAAATTAGCGTACAATTCTAAGTGGATTAAAATAGAAAAGTTCGAGCAAAAAAACAAAAGTGCCATTTTTGTCAGGTAGTGTGATCATTCTCTTAGACAATATAGAATATCATATTTGTGATTGGAACCAAACGTTAACTTTTCCAGAAAAATTATGTCTCGACAGAAACTGTTATTCGCTAGTTTTCTAGACGTTTCGGGCCATTATGAATCGACTGTAATAAAATTTAGATATGATTCACGTCTCCCTATCAATAGAAATCGAATGTTTTTTAAATTATCTAAATCGGTTGATCCGTGCTCCCAAAATCGTCGACAATAATTTGTATACGATCAATCACACATTCGAACACAGACATCTATGTATTTTCTCTTAGATAATATAAAATCATATTTGTGATTGGAACAAAACGTTAACTTTTCCAGAAAATTTATGCCTCGACAGAAACTGTTATTCGCTAGTTTTCTAGACATTTCGGGCCATTATGAATCGTTTGTAACAAAATTTGGAAATGATTCTAGTCTCCTCATCAATAGAAATCGAATGTTTTTCTAATTATCCAAATCGGCTGATCCGTGTTTCCAAAATCGTCAACGAAAATTTGTATCCGATCACACACACACACATACATCCATTTTTTCTATGGCATGCCAAAATGTTTAGAAGGGTTTGGAACATAAAGACATGAAAATTTTCATTTTCAATTTTTTTGCGATTTCTATAACTTACCCTACGAGTAATTAAAAAATGTCTCTTATATTAAGCTTTATAGTTTATACAAAAATATATCTCTTGTATGAAAGATTTTTAATTGGTAACAAATATAAAAAAGTTCGGTTTACAAAAATGATTTAATTTCAAGATAATATCTTTAAGATTTATCTAAAATTTTAAAAAAAAGTTTCAATTTCAATAAATCCAATACCCTTGAATAAAATTTTCACTATCCCTTCGTCTATAAGGTAGGCACACATTGTCGGACTTTCAAACAAACATAAGCATACACATACGAACTTGCTTATATAAACATATGTACATAGGTACAAGCAAATGATAAAACCTTTGTTTCTGGAATGAACGGTTTATGATTCTTGAAGTGTTAATTTCTTATTTTTAACATTACTAAAAATATTCTGACGTTGGATGAGGAACTTAAGAATAAATTATATAACGTGGATATCACTAAGAAATTAAATTAATAGAATAAAAACTTAATAATATTTCTAATAGTTGTATGAATAATATTTATAATAGTTGTATGAATAAAAGTAATAAACAAAATAATACAGTAATTGTTCCTCTTTTTTCTAATTATTGACAACTTATTACCAAAACTCAAATAACAAATCGAAAGATATTTTTCTGATTTATTAGAACTCAATGTATTGTAATGATTTACATAAACTATGTTACTTTTCAGAAGACAACCCAACGGTCGGCATATATTAAAACATTTGTAATTTCGGAAAAAAAAATTAAAAATTTGTAATAATCATCTATTTAATGAAATTACAATTTATGTAACTAATGATTTTCTATTGATACAGCAATTCTGTGTAAAGGCAACTTAAATTTAAAAACATATTGCCATGTAATGATTTACATAAACTATGTTACTTTTCAGAAGACAACCCAACGGTCGGCATATATTAAAACATTTGTAATTTCGGAAAAAAAAATTAAAAATTTGTAATAATCATCTATTTAATGAAATTACAATTTATGTAACTAATGATTTTCTATTGATACAGCAATTCTGTGTAAAGGCAACTTAAATTTAAAAACATATTGCCATCATATAGGAAAATAGTTTCAATCATAAATGTAAAATAATGCGCAAAAATGTAATCAATTATTTACTCAATCAATGAATCGATCACATCGGTTAATCCATGCGCCCGAAATCGTGTACGAAAAATTGTATCAAAACATATATACATACACAAACAAACGCCACACATACATCAATTTTTTCTAAGAAATGCCAAAATGTTCAGAAACTTTTGAAACCTAAAGATATTTGCAAAAAAATTCATTTTAAATTTTTTTGCGATTACTATAACTTACACTATAGGAAGTTTATTATTCCATAGTAACTTAAATTTATTGAATTCTGTTCGATAAAAAATAGAGGATACTTAAATACAATGTTCGTCATTTAGGTCTTTAAGGTTTATTATAAGTGAATAAGATAACTAAATCTTTGCTTTAAAAAAATCAGAAAAACTGTACTCCAATAGTATACAATTCAATATAAATTCATCGGTGTTTTTTATTTAGTAACTATTTAGTAAGATATTTTAAAAAATTTATAAAATTAGAAGATGTATTTAAATAATTTATAATTTTAAAATTTGATAACATCTATTTAAAGCAATGGAAACGTAGGTCCAGTAATCAGTTGAATTAAAATGTGAATGAATGATAAACAAATGTTTACTTATTTCATGTAATAAAAGCCATTACATTCTCATTGTTTCATAATCGTCTGTATTTGCATAAGAAATTGTGTTGTTGTCTTAATTACTGTTGATAGAATACCATATAAACCCTACTGTTTAATTTTGTGTAATATATTTTCTTTTTAAAAACTTAAAATTAAAAAACAAATACATTTTTGATTTAAATGGATATCTAAAAAACAAATAAAGTTAAGATTTTTTAACAATACTTTTGTTAATAATATTTGAAAGTAGAACAAAAAATATGTATAACCGGTCATCGCCTTGATTTTTACGACTTTGTTATCAAAAAATAAATCTATTAAAGCTTACACTTGGGCGGGGTAAAAAGGACCAACTGAAACATTACCTTGGCAAAGATGTGAACAATAAAAAAAAGTTAATACAGAAATGAATTAATTATAGCAATTTTATAAGAGATAAATTAAATAAATAGTTATTTCAACTCTGCTGAAAAATATTACTGATGAAATACCAGATCAAGGTTATAAACAGTGTTATCTCTGTAAAAAATAAACGCAGAAAATTTATGTTTTTTGCATTGGTTAATTAATGTGGCTATTATTTCATAAAATCCTTTCAAAATTAAAAAATAAGACATTGCACCCGTTTTCCATGTATGAGGTAAAGGTAACAAATTTTTGAAAAACAGCAAAAACACATTTCTTCTTAGGTGAGAGTTTTACTGAACATAGTCACATAGTTGCTTGTTCGATATGTGTTATTTGTTTTGGCATAATTGGTTTGGTTCTCACAATATAATTCCTTGAAGTCAAATTGGACCTTTATGTCCAGCCCTACCCTAGAATAAAATCTTTGTAAGAAATGTTCCGAAAAAATATGTATTTAACATTGGTTTAATAATAAAGCTATTAGTATTTCGTAAATACGAATCTGGTGCCACTTTTTTTATGAACCTCTACTCCATAACTTCCTTCTACTATTTAAACTTTTTGACGGGATTTTCAATATTATTTTTCTTTATTATTTTTTTGAAAAAAAATCTAAAAGCAATTGTTTTGTCAACACAAGCAGAAAGTTTTTTGAACCGTTCAAGTCGGATGCTTAGTTCTATCAAAAACTGCCATTTTTGCACATTTAGCTCGGTATCTCCAAAACGGCTAGACCTGCTTTTGCCAAAAACTAATCAGCACATCTCCCTATCTATAGAAAACTAATCAGCACATCTCCCTATCTATAGAAATCAAATGTTTTTCAAACCATTCAAATCGGTTGATCGGAGCGCCCGAAAACGTGGAAAAAAATTAAGGACACACAAAACGAACACACACATCCATTTTTTCTGAGGTATGTCAAAATATTCAGAAGCGTCTGACTTGAAGATATGCAAAAATTTTCATTTTCAATTTTCGGCCTATTATTATAACTTACCCTACGCAAAGTTAAAAATATTATTTTCTTTTAAAAAATCACATGAAATTCATGCATGTATTATGGATTACCTTCTAATATATTATCCATGTCCTATTCAATGCGGCTCTGTCCAATATTTTCTTCCTCCTCAAAAGTTCCAAGAAAAGTAAGATTTGAACTTTTAAGCCGTCAAACTTTGCAAACAAGCAGTGTTACCCTAGAAAAAGGGTTCACAAATTCACGATACCCTTGGACTAGAATCGTTCATTCAAAATTATGTTTTTTTATCAAATGCACAAAACGCAGTTTGTTCGTGCATGAAATTTTATGCTGGTATCATTTTCTATGCGAGACGAATACGAATGGGAATATACAAAATAAAATAATTTTGTTCAGTAAACAGAAATGTGAAGCACCCTTCTGGCATGGAATCAAATCAGAATAACACTCGAGTAATTTTCTGTACAAAATTCGGAAAATATTATATCGCTCTCTTGGCTATATGAAAAGGGATCATCTCTTAGAGACAACGAAGAGACGGATCTGAATAACTGAATGCGAGATTATTCGCATTTATTACCCGACACTAGAACGAGAGTTGAGGGAAACTGATCAGAATTCCGACACGGTTTTATTAACTTACCCTAAGATAAGTTATAGTAATCGTCCGAAAATCGAAGACACAATTTTTTGCATGAATTCACATTTAGAATGATTCTCAAAATTTTGGCATACCTTAGAAAAAAATGATGTGTGTCTGTGTGGATACTTTTCTTCATCCAAGTTTTCGGAAGAACGGATCAACCGATTTTAATTATTCAAAATGCATTCGATTACGATTGATGAGTACACGTGCTGATTATTTTTTTGGCAAAGGTTGGTCTAGCCCATAGGTTCCCAAACTTGTTTGTGCCGTGGACCCCTTGCGATGTTTCATTCAACGATGGAACATTTAATAGTTTCCGATTCATTCTACTAGTTTCTCGATACTAGTATTGAAACAGATTGTACGTTTTCAAGAATGCATAATTCGATTTTTGTGAAACTTGACATACATTGTAACTATACTTTACTAAGATTGTGACCAAAATTTCAAGTTGGAACATTCAATAGTTTCTGAGATATGCGATGTTGATAGGTGGCTATCTCCGCTCACAATACTAGTATTGAAACTGATTGTACGTTTTCAAAAATGCATAGTTCTATTTTGATGAAACTTGAAGCACATTGTAACTATACTTTACCAAGATTGTGACCGAAATTTAATGTTGGAACATTCAATAGTTTCTGAGATATGCGAGGTTGATAGGTGGCTGGCTCCGCTCTCAATACTGGTATTGAAACAGATTGTACGTTTTCAAAAATGCATAATTCGATTTTGATGAAGCTTGACATGCATTGTTACTATACTTTACTAAATATTTGACAAAGTTTAAAGTTGGAAGATTCGATAGTTTCTGAGATATGCGAGGTTGATGGGTAGCGTGCTCCGCTCTCAATACTAACATTTAAAGTATAAATTATTTCTAAATATGCCGTGGGCCCCCATTTTTATTTCATGGACCCCCAAATTTTGTGTTCCCTGCCGTGGACCCTAGGGGTCCATGTGGACCACTTTGGGAATCGCTGGTCTAGCCGTTTTGGATATAGGGAGCAAAGAGTGCAGGAAATGAAAATTAAGTTAGAATCCAATTTGAATGATTCGAAAAACAGTTCACTTGTATTGAGGTAATGAAGATTTGACTATTTTTTTGGAAAGGCAGATCCAGCGGTGAGCTTGGAGAATCAGGAAAAAATTGAAAAAAATGCCATTTTGTGGTCAAAAATTAGATACTCCTTCTCTAAAACAGCCACGCAACACGATTGCTTTAAAAAAAGTTCAAAATTTTCAGAAAAATTCAAAATGTAAAAAAATTCTAAATATAAAAAAAAAAATTCAAGAAAACAATTTTTTTTTCAAAAATGTTAAAATTCTCAAAAAACGTTTATTCCAAGTTTTCAAAAAATTTTAAAGGATTTTTTTAAAAAAATATTTTCGGTACGGGTAGTTCCAGCAATTTGGCTTAAGGCACGATGCCACGCACCACTAGTTTATTTTTTTATCGGCCTTGCTTAGAAACGTCCATTCATCTTGTTTTTGATCATTAAGGATATTTGGACCTCTTTCTATCTATCATAATGCAAAATTTTATAATCTACTTAATTTCAATCGAACAAATCGAACGACAATGTCAGTACCAGGAAGTATCCCTGGCATGTAAGTCGGGCATGCTACTGACTGAGCTATTCCCATCATATATAATTCTTGCAAAAGTTATTCCTTCGGATTAGTCGTCCAGATCGCCCTCTAAGATATTTGGTTAGTAATATGTACTTCCAAGTACACCTCCAGCAATAATATCGCGAGGAAATGTAGATTTCTATGTCGCTCTCATGAAATCCGACACAAGACGGTATTATGACAATATTTCATATTCGATATTAAAAAAATATCACGAAGAATATAAATCATATCATCCGACCAGGATATTGGGCTAAACGGCTAAAAAGTCTGATGGGATATTGCAAATATATCGGATATAACTTTTTTCGATTTAAGCAAAACTCGCGCCAGGCCATGTATCATGATTCGATATTGATACAACTCAAAAAGTAGTTCTTGCAGGAAATTAATAAAAAAATATTTAATTCGGGAAAAAACCGAGATTGTACATATTGAAATTTTGTAATATTCGATAAGGAAAAGACATGTTTATTTACACAAACATTTACCCAACTGCTTTATTGAATCTGATCAATATAGAATAAGAAGTATATCCACCTTGGTATTTGTTATTTTTGTAATAAAGTTATTAAAAAAATAAGGAAGAAACCGGGTTCTATAAGCTGTTGTGCTGGCTTCTTAAACGCCATGGCTTTTTTATTTATGACAACCCAAATGGTTGTCTTTTGTCTATGTAATGAATATATTATTACACGTGCTGCAACACTAACATATTTTTTAAAGATACTGCTTACTTTTATTACCAAGTGAAAATCAATCAAATCACTACTGTTTGACATCAAGCTGTCCAAGGCACCGATCAAACCTGAGATCTCTGAATCAAGGTCTGAAGCTCTAACCACTACGCCACGATAAAGTTCTAAGAGCAAATTAAAAAGTACGATTTTAATCCAATGGCAATAAACTAGAAAAATATGCTGCCATTGAACAACAAATAAATTTTTGGAAAACTGCTAACAGTTTTTCTTTTTGTTACAAATAGATTTTATTATTTTAAATATATTAATTCATTGAAATTGCAAAAAATTTTGGAGATGTAAAATATCCTTAGGGATGATCATATATATTGTATCATATCACACAAAATACAATAAAAAAAATATATTCCAAAAAGAAAAGTTAAACTCCAATAAGAAATTACTATTATTATTGTTGTTATTAATGATTATGAAACAGATATCAGAATTTCAGTATACTGCAAACTTGTACTATTGGCTACCAAGTGGCAACCCAATGGTTGTACTTTCCTAATTATGATTATTTTGTTCTCCAAGTTTCACTAGGAAACTTATTATTGAGCTATAATTTAGAGTGGAAATAAATACTAGATTGCTTGACAAATCTCGAAGTTCAAACTTATTATACATTATTACTTAAGTTCATATTTTTGGTGAATTAATTTGTCAAATATTATTCATACGAGCACTATTCAATCTACGATCAACTAACTAAATATTCCATATCAAATGCCAAACAAATGAATTTTTGACACAATGAAACATCTAAATCATTTTTTGAATGACAATTTAGTAGAGTGAGGCACAATATGACATTCATATGTTCAAAAAAATAATCTGTCAAACTAAATTATTTAATTTTATCTACCAAACAAATACTGTATCATCAATTATTTTAACTTCTTACATATCTCAGCTGCTTTTCGGCGATAATAATCTAGACATTACATAATCATTAATATATTATACTCTAATAATGTCTAAGCTCATTATTTAACCTAATTTTAAATTTCAAGTAAAATGACATTTTACGCAGGTGACAATTCTGTCAAAATGTTTTCTTCAAATAACTGTGTTGTTTACCAAATGCCAAGATAATAAATAAATAAAAAAAAAATGTTGTTTTTTGCAATTTTTTTCATTTATTTCTACAATATTACTATATTTTTATAAACATTCAAATCCTTAAAATTTCCCTAATAAATTTCGAAAAGATTTATCAAAATTCGAATAACCGTGTGGAAGGAGTTTCAATTCATACATCTGTACAAAGAAATTTCTATATATATATATACTGCTAAATTACACATTTGTAATGTAGTTTATATACATGAATAAATGTAATATTTAAGAGTTGTGTAATTTTTTTGCAACAAATCCAAATATTGGTGAAACATTGGTTAAATATTTTTTCAATCACAGACTATATGGCGTTACAAATCTTTTGGAATTGAAGCTTCTCTAAATTCAATTATTTTTGAGAAACCGTAAATTCAATATGTATATATATACACACACACACACACACATATATATATATATATATATATATATATATAAAGAAAGAAAGAAATCACTATATTGATTTATGAAAAAGGATATGCCATGCACAGAATATATTAACGCTCTTCCCTAAATCCCCAGAATATATGAATACTTGTTACACATTGTATAGATATAATATACTTAGATACACGTATACAAAGAATTGTATATATACTAAAACCAGCGCTTCCCAATCTTTTCAATTGATAGCTTAATTTATTGCTTGGAAATAGAATTACCATTTTTCATATTATTTAACGCAGTTGTTAAAAAAACTAAGGTAATAATGACAAATCGTGATTTGGACACATCTGGGTCCTAAAATTTTATTATGACAAATTGACCATTTTGTGAGTTGTACTGAACATAGTCAGATAGCTGTTTGTTGGCTTTGACAACATTACCCAAAGTCAAACTGGACCTTTTGGCCCCGCCTTATTAAATCTAAAATTTTGTAGTGGTACTATTTTAAAGTAGAAGGCTAACCAAAAATCTTAATTTTTGCAACGCCGCTATCAGAAGTATTAATGTAAATGTATTAATATTTTTACCAAAAGTATTCGTTTTCGTTAGTAGTTTCTTTTGAGCTCTTGTAATTAGTTTATGAAACCAGAATATTATTTTTAGGCATACGTTATTAAATTGTTTGATAAGGTATTGTTATTTTTAAGTTAGATTTACCAGTTTTTTTATATTACCTCTATAAAAGCTTACATGTAGAAAAAATACCTACATCCGATAAGAGTCTAATAGAATCTAATAGAACTCCAATAATCTAACAATTGTCTCATAAGAATCCGATAATAAACTTATAACAATCTAAAAACTTTATTAAGATACTAAGAATAATAATAATTTACAAAAGCTTTTCTAGGCTTACTTATAAATCAGTCATAAATTATTAGGTATATTTAATTTTTATTGATAAAGTTGATTATAAAGATGTCAGGAATTTCATATAACTTACATGAGGTTTAAAAGGACCAAATAAACCTTTGCATTGGCAAAAGTGTAAATAATAAAAAATAGTAAATATAAAAGTGAATTAAGTTTAGACATAAAAGTAAAAGTGGACCTTTGTGCTACTCCCTCACCTAAGCAAAAAATATATTTTTATTACAACCATTGCAAAGACTTAATCACCAGATCAGTTTTTTAATTTAATAATTTTGATAATAGTTTAATGATCAAATATAATTCAAAAATTGTATTTTGCGAATATATAACTTTTGAGAAGTGTTCTGAAAACTTACACACACAAGATCGTACATGTCGATTTTTTATATATGAAAATCCGGCTAACAGATAAGGGATGAAAAGATTTATCTAGAGGTTTTCTACACACGTACTATATTATACACTTTTATACTAGTATATACATTATATATATATATATATATATATATATATATATTTGTATGTATAGGATAAAATTTAACCCTTTGCGCGATGTCTGCGAGGCGCAATTTAATTTTCTCTAATCTCATAATACCTTCATCTTTTTTTTCAACCCCTGTAAATTTTTTTACTGTTTTATGTTGCCTTCACTCCGAGCTTATCGATTTGCGAACATGTTATAAATTTTAAGTTTAATGGATGGTAGAGGCGGATTAAAAGTTTATTACTATACACCTATATACCTGGATATAAAATATATATATATATATATATATATATATATATATATTATATATACATATATAGGGTGGTCTGTAATATGGATATTTTCGAAATGTATTGCTTCCAGGGGCTTAAACGCTTCCAAATTGATAAAAAAAATTCTCTAAAAGTTTTAGCTCTTAATATTAGCTTTTAGATATTGCACAATTCAATCAAAGCTTCATATAGAAATAGCATGAAAAAAAAATCGAAAATTTTAAAAATGTTTTTTATGTTTCACAATTTAATTTAAATTTGAAAATTTTCAAAAATCTAATTATTTCAAAGTTTTGAAAAAAAGCTTAGTTTCTGGTATGGGAAGTTCCAGCAATTTTTTTTAAAACACGATGCCTTGCACCTTAATAGGTGTTGTTAAAAACGGTCGGCATCAAAATTCTGTTTTGCAATAATATAATAAATACTATTAAAAAAGCCGGCCAAGCTTTTTCCCGAAAAAAATTCACTCCTGAAATATTTCTCTTTCAATAATTTATGATACATAGCCGTCAGTATTTCATTAAAATATTTAATTATAATCCAATAATGATTATTTAATCAATGCATGTAGCGTTCGTTGGGAATGCCTCGCCAGTTTTTACATGTTGTTCGATTCACTGAATTATGTATGAATTTCCGAGAATCCTACAAGTGACATTGCTGATAAAATACACTCGCAAACTTCTGTATATTTGCACATGATATATATATATATATATATATATATATATATATATATGTGTGTGTGTGTGTGTATATATGTATACATGTACACATATTAATGTTTACAAATTGTAAATATAAATGTGTGCTAAAATAAACTTGTTTATCAGTACAACTTACTGGCTGGAACAGACCGGTACAGATAATGGGATGACAATAATATGTATATATATATATATATATATATATATATATATACATATATGTACATATATATACTAGTTGGCACGGCATACGTTGTTTTGCCATAACAAATATTTCTAGTATGAAATTCTTAGTATACTAGTATACTAGTGGTGCATGACATCATCCCTTGAGGTAAAGGTAAGGTCACACACAATTGAAGTAAAACTTATTCGCTACTATACAAGATGGCATTCAAGTAAAAATAAATACATCATATAACAATTTTGAATAATGTTTATTAGTAATATGGTAACACTCGTGATGCACACATTTATTAGTGTCAACCATTATACACATCTATATAATGATAAATTATTTAATTATATATTTATAGTAGCATTAAAAATATGTATAATATTTAAAAACAATAATGTAATAAAGTCATACTTCGAATATGACACGATCGGTTTGTCATTGTAATTAGCATTTAGAAATGAACCTTCATAAGAGAAATAATGTAATTGCTAAATCTATAATATTTGTTCACACAGTAGATTATGTTAAACAACGCCTAAACAAATATCGTTTTTACAACTTCACTCATCATGTAATGATGTTGTTAATGTGTTTGAAGAACTTCATGTAATTAAAATTAACATACATTCATTGACTGATGGTATTTTTTTTTACTTTTTCGCTGCGATATTATCTCATTTTTGAACAACTGTAATATCTGTCTTGCCTAAAATATAGTTTCTATTTTAATAACTTCAAAGATTTATAGAAATTACAAATAATATAGAAGTAATTTCTAATCAATAAACTTACGTTTAGTTCACGGAATCAAGACTTGCACTACGATGTAACTTTAAAATGTTTATTTATCTATGCTGATTTCCTTGTTGATATCGGTACGCATACAACGACAGATCTCTATTCACATACACGACGACTAATCACAATCGACCCGTATAGAAATGATATCATCAAGAGCGAATGACGAATCATTGGCATTTGACTCGGCCGTAACGTACTTCCGTTGCATTTGTACGGATTTACACCCTAGCCTAAAGAAGTTTTACTTCAAGCATTTTTATTTTGAAAAAATAGATATTTGAGAATATTGAAAATTTTATATTTTAAATTTAGCATTCGCGCTGCATAGTTGTTTTAGAGTCGAAATATCCAAGCGCGTAAGCGCCGCATCGTAGTCAAACGTGTTGCCATTGGTACGGAACTCATATGTACACATTATACTTATTATTATGATCTCTATAAAATATGATATTTTGATGATCATATGTATAATGATCATTCTTGACCGCCAAATGGCAATTATTAGCTTTTCATTTTGTCAATACAAGTAAAATGTTTTCTGAATCATTTCAATCGGGCGCTCCGTTCTCTCAAAAACGGAATTACCGTTTTTGGTACTTTTTACCCCGTATCGTCGGAAGAGCTAGATCAGCCTTCGCCAAAACCAATCAGCTACTTATAACTAGGAATCGAATGTTTTTTGAATCATTCACAAATCGGTTGATCAATGCGCCCGAAATTGCGTCCAAACATACATACGCTCACATACACACACGCACGTAGATACATTTTTTCTAAGGTATGCCAAAATGTTCAGAAACCTTTGAAACGTAAAGATATAGAAAAAATTCGATTTTCGATTTTTTTTGCGATTATTATAACTTATCCTACAGGAAGTTAATAATATAATATAGTACTTATTATAAAAGGATGGTCCCAAAAAAGCTATTTTTACTTGATTTCTATGATTTTAAGTAAAAACCTGATATTATACTGCTTGATACTGAACTGACCGAGGGTTAGGATCAGTAAGTTAGGAATTGCAAATTTCCACGTCACAAAGTTTGTTCCCGTACTCTTCCAAAACGGCTTTACCAATTTTTACCCAAATTTTATTGAGCTGACCGAAACAAGGAACTGATAGCTTTTTTACCGCTACTACAGGACGGGACTGATTTAAAAGTAATTTATCACATTCTCAAATAACAAATCAATAAATCAAAAAATCTTATCAAACCAAATATTGTGCAAATTATGAAATTGAACAAATCGCCTTATCAAACCCGATACGTTATCACAATTGCTAAGTAATTTCAGCAATCAGTACAGAGTGCAGAACATATATCGCACAACATCATAACAGATATTCTGAATCATATGCAAATAAGACGACTTCGAAATCTTAAATACACATATTAATATTTACATAAGATTGCATTTTTTGCGGTATCATTCGATTCGAACGGTTCCCAGAAATATGGTAGAAATTCGTGGAAGGACACAGAATGAGGATATACCTGAGTAATCTATACAAGACCAGTTTGATGTTGTCGAATCAGAAATACATTTTTTTTATTTGAGTTTATGTTAGAACTGACATCGAGCAACAGGATTGCTTCTGTTGTGAAATATTTTTTTCGATTTTGAGAGCAATCAGAACTTGAGACCTATGAATCTCTTTTTACTAACTCCAACCTCTTTTTGATCAGCCTAACTTTGTTCATTTACCAGTTAGCTGGGAAAAAGTTAATTAAATGGTAATTTGAAATTCTGTCCTTTAATACGATAGATTAGTCATAAAATCAAATCACACAAGAAAAAGGTGAATCTCATAACCGTTCACGTCCACACCACAAGAACGGTTGTGACAGGCATCAAAATATATTAAAAACAAGGTGTATATATATATAATATATATATATATATATATATATATATATATATATATATATATTAGGGTGGCCCTTAATATGGACATTTTCCTGATTTCCATGCTCCCAAAGGATCAAATAGTTCCAAATTGATGAAAACCATTTTCTGAAAGTCTTAGCTCTTAATATTAACTTTAGATAGTGCGCAATTCAATCAAACTTCGTGTGAATAGCATGGACAATATTTGAAAATTAAAAAAAAACATTTTTTAGGTATCTTAGCGACAAATGAATTAAAAGTGAAATCGTGTCATTTTTCATTGAAAATTCGACGCTCTGCAAAAGTTTTGAGAAATTTTCATGCCATTTCCATACAAAACTTTGATTCAATTGCGCTTTATCTAAAAGACAATATTAAGAGCTAAAACTTTCAGAGAATTGTTTTTTATCAATTTAGAACCATTTGAGCAAGAAAATTTGAAAATGTCCATATTAAGGACCACCATAATATATATATATATATAATATATATTAATATATATATATATATCCATTTATTTATTTATTTATTTATAAAACTACATTTGCTGCTAGTGTTGTCGATGAAACAGGAAATATCACTAAAACTGAAACAAAATCATAATTTTAATACAATAATTTATAAGTAACTTATATTCAAATTGAATTCAATTATTCAATAAGAAAATTATATTCAAGCTGCTAATGAAAGTAAACCCAATAATCACCACAATTTTTTAATTATTATATTGTTTTATAAACTTGTTGTTGAAAATAAAATATAACATGCTGTATTATTTATATTAAATTAATAAAGCTTGAAAATACGAACTATATATATTTTGTAGTAATAATAATGATAATAATAAAAATAATAGTAATAATTATATAAACTAAATTGCAAAAAATTAAAATTAATTATTTTAAGTATATAAATGAACTTCAAAATTTTAGCTATAATTAAAGCTAAATTCCAAATTATTTTCGATATTAAATTCGAATATAAAAAAATAACAAAAAATGTTTACTTATTAAATTATTTAAATATAATTATAATAATGATAATAATAACAACACAATATAGTAATAATAATAATAACAACTACAGTTGATGGCATTAAGGCAAATTACTGGATTCCTTAGAGTAATGGAATATTGGAGGAAAAGGATTATTATGCTGAATTTTTATTATTCGTATTCTATAGACAAAATTATAAATATAATATAAATTGGAGAAGGACGTTTATATATGTTTACATAAAAATTAAATGAACAAAACTTAATCAAGAAGAGTTAGAATGAAAGACTTTCATTCTAACTGAATTGTAAAATTAAAATTTTCTTGTTAAATATATAATTGAGTTTTAGAATTTTAGCTGGGATTAAACTTGAAATCCGATTCATTTTCGATATTTGAAGAACAATTTTTTTTGGAAATTTAAAAAAAATGTTTTCCTTTACCAAATACCAATCATTTCTTCACATTGTTACATAAGCAAAATATTTTTTGAATTATTCTAACCAAACGACCCGTTCTCTCAATAACTGCTATTTTTTGCACTTATTGCTTAACCCATATATTATATATATATATAATATATATATATTATATATTATATATATATATATATAACTTCACAATAGCATTGTCCATCAGAATCAACCATCATTATATGCATCGAAAAGCTACCTACATCAATTTTATGATTATTTTTTTATACAAGAGGTACGATATTAATCCCATTAACTTATTATATTTTTATATATCCATCATATATATGTATGTGTCTATTATATGGAGAAATAAGATGAAATATTTGTGAATTCATTCGACGGTTCCCCCATTCGAGAAAAAATATATAAGAAATTTATCTATACAAGATTTGACATAGTGGCAGGAGCGAAGAAACATCTATTGAATAGAAATTCACGACATGTTTATATATAAGATATTACCTGAGAAAAAAGAAGGAATTTTTAATATATAACGCACACTTGAGAAAACGCATTCGACAGGTAGAAAATACAATGAGAAGCAATTCGGAGTTGTTTCTGATATCCGAAGATCTCGTATTAATAAAATGTAAATTGGATTGCGAACGAAAAGATGCACGATTGTCAGCTCAGAGTTTTAAATTGGAAAAGATATTGCTTTTGTATTAGACAATGCTTATTTTCAGATTTCACATTCCTTTCTTAGCTTTTGGAGAATAACATTCTTCTTGATTGTTGGTGAAGGAGCACAACAAGAAGTAAGTTAAGGAACAATATCTAAAAACAATTGCATTGATTAAGAGGCTGATTCTACTTTAAAACAGTAATGTTATGGCAAGGCTATGTTACGCAGCAGTTTTCATATAAAGTGGCACTAAATACTGTCAAAATCCTATGTGCTTGCTGTACAGTCAGGGCGTTTTAGATTAAAAAACCTAACCAAGAAAATGCACAAATATCAAGCGCACAATCTTCTCATAAGTCTCATCTTTGTGATGTGACATGACAAATCATACATAAAGTTAGATTGTCTGTGTAAAACGACTGAACTCACACAAATACATAGTATTTTGATAGTTTTTAGCACAATTTTATATGAAAAACAATACGTAATATAGCCTTCCCATAATATTGGTCTATGTTGGCCCAAAAAGATATTTTCATTTGAAGTTATTTAGCTAGAAATTTTCAAGTAAAAACTGATATCAGACGAAAATTGAACCTGACCTTGTATTTGCAGAAGCAAAATTCTTAAGCTACTAGCAAGCTTAGTTTAATAAGAATTAATAACTGAGATTTCAAACAAATTTTTGGCTTGACCTTTTTCAAAAATAAATAAATACAATTACTAACCTATATATACAGGGTGTCCCAGAACTCAACGTCAATCCAAACGGAGTGATATCATGATAGTATCATGAGTAAAGATAGAAAAAAAAAATCCATGCAGTTATAAAATTAAGACTTTTTTTAGTGCAATCAAGATTTTGGTCAAACTGTAAATATTTTTCGGTTATTGATGTTAATTTTTATTATTTTTGTCCATCTAAAACTTAAATCCGTAATCCTACATAACATTTCAAAACCACAGTCAATAATATTGATATTATTTTTCCAAGTGTTTTTAGATCAAGACTATTTGTTAAGCTATAAGTTTTAAATTTGATAACAAAATTGATCGACTTTGAAAAAATCGTCCATTAAAAAATGTACTAAGAAACCGTGGTGAGTTCCGGTAAAAATATCAGCATTTAGGGGCCAATTTTCCAATAAATAAAAATGTAACATATCGTTGTTATGGCAACGCTATGTTATGGTCAAGTCCTTTTATGAATTGATGTTAAAAACTGTGAAAATGCTATGTATGTGCTGTGCGTTCAGGCGTTTTTAGATATAAAAACTTAACTTAAAAAAACGCACAATGTTATCATAAGTGCATCTCTCTATATGCCAAGATAACACATACGTGAAGTTAGGTCTTATGTGTAAAAAGCCTGACTGCACAGCCAATAAATAGCTTTTTGACAGTTTTTACTACCAATTATATGAAGATAGGACTGTAACATTTCTGTTATATCTGAAAAATTAAATTAAGACAAAATTCTTTTTAGAGCCTGCACGGAGCAAATATAACAATTAGCTGATGAGATTTGTTATATGTGCAGAGATTTGCATAGCTCAGTCGTATTTAGGTTAGACATACAATATGAAGAAAATATTGATATAATAGAACAATTCATATGCGTGTATAGTAGTACTCTTATGTAACCAGCATAATTACTTAGCACAATAGAGCATTTATCTGGTATGTAAATAACTTGTAATGAATAAGATTATATATATTATATATATATATATTATATATATAATACTATATATATAGAAAACAAAACAAAATAAAACCATCTAAAAAAGAAAACAAGTATTTCAAGAAAAGCAGAAAATGGTGGATTTTATAAAATGAATAAAATTGTGGAAGAGATGACATAAACAAAATAAAATAATAAAAATAGATGAATGGATTATATAACAAAATATTAGGAATGTTAAAAATTAGAAAGTTTTAGAAAAGCATGAAAAAAAACCGAAATAATTATCAGTATGATTGCTTATACACTAACACTTTTTCACACAAAACGATTTTATCAATAAAAGTGAGTTTTTAATTAACTTCTTTCGGACTAAAAACAAATTTGTATTCAAAGTTATTAGTTTTGCTACAATGTATGTGTTATCCAGGACACATTGAGAAACTGGACCTATGACAACATTGTGCGTGTTTTTCAGGTTAAATTTATAGTTTTACAAAATTCAGAAAAAAATACAAATGTACAATAAATTATTACAGATTGTTATAAAATATTGCTCTAATATAATTGAAAAACTATAAAGGTTATAAAAAGTTTTGAATAATAGTATGAATCTTACACGAAATCAACAAGAATCCAATAAGAATAAATTGAAAGTTTAAAATTCTAATAAAAACTGTTATAACTTATACGTTATAAATTATTACAGATTGTTCTAAAATGTTGCTCTATTATAATTTTGAAAATCTAAAAGGTTTTAGAGAGTTTTGTATAAGAGTATGAATCTTACACGAAATCATTAAGAATCTAATAAGAAATAAATTAAAAATTTGAATTCTAAAAAATACTATTAGCTAAAATAAGTTTCATTAGAATATGTGATTATTTTCATTTGCTGAAAAAATTTTTTAGAAACAACAAGAAGTGTCACAAATTGGAACTTTTATATAAAATAAAAGTGTATCTTTGAAATTTATCGTAAATGTTTAAAATCAGAATCTTATTTGCAGAATATTCTTTGCAACGACTTCAGCATCAGCATTTTCTTAATAATTTATTAGGGTGGACCGGGGGTTAAAGGTCCGCTCGCAAAATGTTTACCACCATTGTCTAAAAAACAAGTAAAGTTAATAATTTTTGAACAACATATTTGAAAGTAGAGGAAATCATGTATGACAGCCGTCTCATTATTCTTACGACGTTTGATATGAAGATACAAACCACAATGTTTGAAATCTATAACAAAGTATTTTTTTTTTCTTTGTTAGTTTGGTTAGTTGTGAGCACTGTTGTTTAGTTACGAGACTTTAATATAACTTTTAAGTATATGTATTTAATTGTTTTATAAAATGTATTGTCATTAAGTTAGATTCAACAGTTTT
>NW_020538040.1:25066394-25129536 GCF_003426905.1 Ctenocephalides felis
TGGCCCAAAAAGATATTTTCATTTGAAGTTATTTAGCTAGAAATTTTCAAGTAAAACTGATATCAGACGAAAATTGAACCTGACCTTGTATTTGCAGAAGCAAAATTCTTAAGCTACTAGCAAGCTTAGTTTAATAAGAATAATAACTGAGATTTCAAACAAATTTTTGGCTTGACCTTTTTCAAAAATAAATAAATACAATTACTAACCTATATATACAGGGTGTCCCAGAACTCAACGTCAATCCAAACGGAGTGATATCATGATAGTATCATGAGTAAGATAGAAAAAAAAATCCATGCAGTTATAAAATTAAGACTTTTTTAGTGCAATCAAGATTTTGGTCAAACTGTAAATATTTTTCGGTTATTGATGTTATTTTTATTATTTTTGTCCATCTAAAACTTAAATCCGTAATCCTACATAACATTTCAAAACCACAGTCAATAATATTGATATTATTTTTCCAAGTGTTTTAGAATCAAGACTATTTGTTAAGCTATAAGTTTTAATTTGATAACAAAATTGATCGACTTTGAAAAAATCGTCCATTAAAAAATGTACTAAGAAACCGTGGTGAGTTCCGGTAAAAATATCAGCATTTAGGGGCCAATTTCCAATAAAATAAAAATGTAACATATCGTTGTTATGGCAACGCTATGTTATGGTCAAGTCCTTTTATGAATTGATGTTAAAAACTGTGAAAATGCTATGTATGTGCTGTGCGTTCAGGCGTTTTAGATATAAAACTTAACTTAAAAAAACGCACAATGTTATCATAAGTGCATCTCTCTAATATGCCAAGATAACACATACGTGAAGTTAGGTCTTATGTGTAAAAAGCCTGACTGCACAGCCAATAAATAGCTTTTTGACAGTTTTTACTACCAATTAATATGAAGATAGGACTGTAACATTTCTGTTATATCTGAAAAATTAAATTAAGACAAAATTCTTTTTAGAGCCTGCACATTGAGCAAATATAACAATTAGCTGATGAGATTTGTTATATGTGCAGAGATTTGCATAGCTCAGTCGTATTTAGGTTAGACATACAATATGAAGAAAATATTGATATAATAGAACAATTCATATGCGTGTATAGGTACTCTTATGTAACCAGCATAATTACTTAGCACAATAGAGCAGTTATCTGGTATGTAAATAACTTGTATGAATAAGATTATATATATAGATTATATATATTATATATATAGATATATATATATATATATATAAAACAAAAAACAAAATAAAAACCATCTAAAAAAGAAACAATGTATTCAAGAAAAGCAGAAAATGGTGGATTTTTATAAAATGAATAAAATTGTGGAAGAGATGACATAAACAAAAAAAATAATAAAAATAGATGAATGGATTATATAACAAAATATTAGGAATGTTAAAAAATTAGAAAGTTTTAGAAAAGCATGAAAAAAAACCGAAATAATTATCAGTATGATTGCTTATACACTAACACTTTTTCACCAAAAACGATTTTATCAATAAAAAGTGAGTTTTTATTAACTTCTTTTCGGACTAAAAACAAATTTTGTAATTCAAAGTTATTAGTTTTGCTACAATGTATGTGTTATCCAGGACACATTAGAAACATGGACCTATGACAACATTGTGCGTGTTTTTCAGGTTAAATTTATAGTTTTACAAAATTCAGAAAAAAATACAAATGTACAATAAATTATTACAGATTGTTATAAATATTGCTCTAATATAATTTGAAAAACTATAAAGGTTATAAAAAGTTTTGAATAATAGTATGAATCTTACACGAAATCAACAAGAATCCAATAAGAAATAAATTGAAAGTTTAAAATTCTAATAAAAACTGTTATAACTTATACGTTATAAATTATTACAGATTGTTATAAAATGTTGCTCTATTATAATTTGAAAATCTAAAAGGTTTTAGAGAGTTTTGTATAAGAGTATGAATCTTACACGAAATCATTAAGAATCTAATAAGAAATAAATTAAAAATTTGAAATTCTAAAAAATACTATTAGCTAAAATAAGTTTCATTAGAATATGTGATTATTTATCATTTGCTGAAAAAATTTTTTAGAAACAACAAGAAGTGTCACAAATTGGAACTTTTATATAAAATAAAAGTGTATCTTTGAAATTTATCGTAAATGTTTAAAATCAGAATCTTATTTGCAGAATATTCTTTGCAACGACTTCAGCAATTTTCTTAATAATTTATTAGGGTGGACCGGGGGTTAAAGGTCCGCTCGCAAAAAGGTTTACCACCATTGTCTAAAAAACAAGTAAAGTTAATAATTTTTGAACAACAATATTTGAAAGTAGAGGGAAAATCATGTATGACCAGCCGTCATCATTATTCTTACGACGTTGATATGAAGATACAAACCACAATGTTTGAAAATCTATAACAAAAGTATGTTTTTTCTTTGTTAGTTTGGTTAGTTGTGAGCACTGTTGTTTAGTTTACGAGACTTTAATATAACTTTTAAGTATATGTTATTTAATTGTTTTATAAATGTATTGTCATTAAGTTAGATTCAACAGTTTTTTTTTCACACAACCTCTATAAAACCTTACATGTGGGTGGGGTAAAAAAAAACTAACTGAACCATCATCCTAGCATAGGTGTGAATAATAAAAAATAGTAAATAATAAAATAAGGTTAAAAATAAAATTTTATAAAAGATAAATTAAATAAATAGTTATTACAACACCGCTGATGAATATTTCTGACGAAGTACCAGATCAAGGTTATATACAGTGCTATCTTTGTGAAAACTGTTCTCATTAAATTTATATTTTGCATTGGTTGAATAATATAACTAATATTTCATAAAATCCCTTCAAAGTTGAAAGTAAGTCATTAAATCTGTTTGCCTCCTGACCGTAGCAGTTTTTCACGCCTATGGGGTAAAAAGAACCAAGTAACAATTTTTTTAAAAATAGCAAAAAAACATAGTTCTATAGTGGCTATTTTTATGGGAATTTTACTGAACATAGATAAATAGCTGTTTGTATGATATGTACTGTTTATTCTGATGTAGGTTGTTTTGGTTTTCATAGTATAATTATCAAAAGTCGAATTGGACCTCTGTGCTCCGCCCTACCCTATTCAAAATTTGACATTTGTTGAATAGTAATAATATAAAATTTGCAAATTTATGCATTAATGCTATATAATCATTCATTCATTCTTCTTGATTGATATTTATTTATAAATTATTTATAACAGGTTTTTATGTGCATCAATTATTTTTTATAATTTTTGATCTACGTAAGTAAAATTACGGAAGAAAAAATAAATACATATTAATATAAATTATAATATATATATATATATATATATATATATATATATATATAATTAGTCGTGGATATCAAAATTCTACGGTCGGCTGTGATAATGAGAACCAAATGGAAGTAACCAAAACAAGCTATCCTTGAAACACTAATTTCAATTCAAAATACAAACAGGCAATAGACACAGTTATAAACACACATATGCACTTAAATAATATGTTATATACATATTATGATACAGAACAGACCTACACACACACACATATGTAAATAAAAAAAAACAGTAAGTATATCTGATATACAATAGAGACATACATGATCTCTATTATTAATAAATAAAATTTATATATAATCAAAGATATACAAAATTCTATTATTTGAGAAACATACAATTATTATTCATATATTAATTGCATTATTCTATATGTTGATTGACTGGGTACGGTAGTGACAGTCGTCACAACAGCTAAACTATACTTATTTTGTGATAGGGTCCAAACGGTGAAAGATTAATTTTTTGTGGTATTTTTTTTACTTTTTTCTTTTATTACTTTATTAATAGTTCTTATTTTCGAGTCTGTATGTAGAGTGTCATTCGAAAAGATTCAACCTTGCATCCCAAAACTGTATCTTTTGTTTGAAATGTAACAATAAGCATAATTTTATTCAAACTTTTGATACTATTTTTTTACAAAGCTTATTTATATGCATGAAAAACCCACCATTAATAATATTTTTAGTACAACTCTATAGAATTTTTTGAAGTAAAACTTCTTTAGGCGCGACTGGGGTGGTAGATCCGTACAAATGCAACGAAAGTGCGTTACGGAAGATAAGATAAGATAAGAGTCGAGTGCCAATAATTCGACATTCGCTCTCGATGATATCATTTCTATACGGGTCGATTGTGATTAGTCGTCGTGTATGTGAATAGAGATATGTCGTTGTATGCGTACCGGCATCAACGTTGTATGCATACCAAACCAATATCAAGAACGAAATCGGCATAGATAAATAAACATTTTAAAGTTATATCGTAGTACAAATCTTGATTTAATGAAAAATGCCTGAATCAGAAGAATATTTTACCCTGTCCCCCATAAATAATTACAATAAAAATAATAAAACAAATGCAGCATTTGCGCTGTGTATGAAACATAAGTTTATTGAAATAATTTCTATGTTATTCGTAGTTTCTATAAATCTTTGAGGTTATTGAAATCAAAAATATTTTTTACCAAAACAGAAATTACAGCTGTTCAACGAATGAGATTATATCGCCAGCGAAAAAGTAAAAAATGTATGTTATGAAAAACGTAATGAATGTATGTTAATTTTAATTACATGAAGTTCTTCAAACATAATTATTACATGATGAGTGAAGTTGCAAAAACAATATTTGTTTAGGCGTTGTTTAGCATAATCCACTGTGTGAACGAATATTATAGAAGTTAGTAATCAGCAATTGCTTCATTTCTCTAATGAAGGTTCATTTCTTAATGCTAATTACAATGACAAACCGATCATGTCATATTTGAAGTATGGCTTTAATTACATTATTGTTTTCAAATATTATACATATTTTTAATGCTATTTTGAATATATAATTTAAAATTTATTATTATATAAGTGTGTATAATGGTTGAAACTAATAAATGTGTACATCACGAGTGTTACCATATTACTAATAAACTTTATTCGAAATTGTTATATGATGTATTTATTATTTACTTAAATACGATCTTGTACAGTAGCAAATAAGTTTTACTTCAATCGCGTGTGAACCTTACGTGCACTCTTTTTTCTTTCTAGTTTCAAACTTGTATCCTAAAACTGTACCATTTATTTTGAGTTCTCCTTTTCCAATAAGTATCAATTTTCTCAATCTTTTGCTTATATTTTTTCACAATGTTTATTTACGTGTGTGACACACCCACCTAATAATAATATTCATAATACAACACATTAGAATTTAGCACTCATAAATGAATGTATATGTATGCTAATCAAATATTAGAATATCTTATATGGACTGTAAACAAATAACAAGACTTCGAGTCCATGAGCAAATACACATCACGCACTTTCCGTATGAAACGCATTGGGATTTGGTAAATCAAATTATCATTTAATTTACTTTTCTCACAAATAAATGGTAAATTAACAAAATTATTGCTAATCAAAAAAAGTGGTACAACCGCACCCGGTCTCATCTATATTTTTAACTTCCCGTAGGGTAAGATATAGTAATCGCAAAAAAATCGAAAATAAAAAATTTTATATATCTGGACGTTTCAAAGGTTTCTGAACATTTTGACATACCTTAATAATAATGGATGTATGTGTGTGTGTGTGTGTGCAGATACAAATTTTCGTCGACGATTTCGGGAGCACGGATCAACTAATTTGCATAATTCAAAATAATATTCGATTCGTATTGATACGGAGACGTGCTGATTAGTTTTTAGCAAAGGCAGGCCTAGCCGTTTCGATTATACAGGAAAAAAGAGCCAAAAATCGTAATTCAGTTTTTGAGAAAACGGAGTGTCCGATTTGAATAATCAAAAAACATTTCACTTGCATTGACTAAACGAAGAACTGATTGTTTCGGAAAGGCAGGTCTAGCGGTTATGGGCTCTCAATGAAAAAGTTTAAAAAAGCCGGTTGGAAGTCAAAAATGTTTATTAGACATATGTACATCAAATTATCAGATATTTTATAGAGATTTTAATAATGTGTACACATTTTGTGTAAATTTTTTTTACCGTACCAAGATTTTTAATTTTGAAGTTCATTTATATGATCCAAAAAAATGTCTTCGACATTTTCGACAGTATGGAATAACCGATTTGTATGATTGAAAAAAGATTCGGTTCGTACTTGATCGCAAGGCGTTTTTGCAAAAGGCACGTCTCGAAGATATGGAGCGGTTTCGGAGGAATGGAGCGAAAAGGGTGTAACAAGGGTCATGCAGTTTTTGAGACAACGGATTATCCGATTAGATTAATTCAAAAAACCTTTTGCTTGTGTAGACGGTGTGCAAAATATGCTTTTACAAAAAAATTGGTAATTTTAAAAATTTTGAACGATTAAAAAATCGTATTTTCGAAATCATTTTCAAAAAAATCTAAATTTCAAAAATTAAAAAATATACCAGAATTTAAAAAAAAAACGATTTTTTTACAAAAACTTGAGAATTTTCCAAATTATCAATAAAAATCGAATATTTTCAAAAATTTCCAATTTTTCAAAAAATTAAAAAAATACTCCTGTCACCCAATCTAATAAGCACTTATAAATTTACAGTATGTATTCATAATAAATAATCTATTTGAAAGTATTCAAATAATTACTGATTATTTTCATTCCTCGAATGTTTAATTACGGTACGTGTAGTTCCAGCAATTTGCCTTGAAGCATTATGCCATGCACCACTAGTTTAATTTCTATTTAAAGTGCTTTTATATTAGCATGGTGTATCAAATTTTAAGTCATTTAATAATCGTATACATAAAAATTTGTTTATTATACCTTTTAGTCGTTTTAAGGCACATCGCCATAGAGTGCTGGTTTATTTGTCATTTACCAAAGTGCGTAACGCAGGGCCTATTTAATATTCCGCCTACAATTACAATATTATTAATATTCTGACACCTATGAGTCCGATATACTTTAAGAGTGTTTCATGTGTTGAATATCTATATGCTTGGGTAACAACAAAACGAACAGTTTGGTTGCGTTTTGAAAATTGATTATTTCAAAGGCACGACAGCGTGTGCCTACGTGCAATCACTAGCAATTAGACATGGCAGATAGAATACTACGTGCTGAGATTTACTAATTCCGATGGATGTATCAACACAGATTTCCTATAGGTACACTAACGATTAATTATTATTATAACACTTGACTAGCTTTTTTTTTAACTTCCCATAGGGTAAGTTATAGTAATCGCAAAAATATCTAAAATGAAAATTTTTGCATATCTTCACGTTTCAGGGGTTACTGAACATTTTGGCAGAGCTTTGGAAAAATGACGTATGTGTTTGTGTGTGCGTGCGTGTTTGTATAGTGTGCGGATACAATTTTTTGTCGGCGATTTCGAGATCACGGATTAACCAATTTGAATTATTCGAAAAACATTCGACTTCCTATTGATAAGGAGACGTGCTGATTAGTTATTGGCAAAAGCAGGTCCAGCCGTTTCGCAAGCAGTGCCACAAATGGTAGATCAGTTTTTGAGAGAGTTTTGAAGGGTCCGATTTGAATGATTCAAAAAACATTTGATTTGTATTGACGAAACGATGAACTGATTAAATTATTGGGATGCGGGTCTAGCGGTTTCCGAAATCCAATGAAGTAAGATGAAAATTATCATTTGGCGGTCAAAAATGATCATTAGATATATGCACAACATCAGATATTTTATACAGATTTTAATAATGAGTACAAATTTGGTGTATATTACTATGGCTTCCGTATTAATAGCTACACGCAGCGCGATTGCTTTAAGCAAAAGTTCAAAGTTTACAAAAAATTTCATAATATCAAAAAAAATTCTAATTTTTCAAAAATGCCAATTTTTTTCTAAAATTACAAGATTCTCCAAAATCTTTTTTTTCCAAGTTTTTACAAAATTTTAAAGCTCTTTTAAAAATTCTAATTTTTGCTACTGGAATTTCAAGCAATTTGCCTTAAGGCACAATGCCATGCATCACTAGTTCCTTCACCATAACATTCTATTTCTCAATTTCTATACGATTTTGATTGTTTTTAAATGTCTAGAGAAATAATAAGTCTAACCTAAGATGGAGAACTCAACGGGTTTGCTGATCAATTTGTTGATCATTGATTATTTTTATTCCTGGAATAAGGGTACGGGATGTTCAAACAATTTGTTTTAAGGCACAATAAGATGCACGACTAGTTCCTGTACCATAACATTCTGGGGCCGATTCTACCGTAAAATAGACCAATGTTATGGCATGGCTATGCTACGTTCCATTTCACATACAAAATCGTTCTAAATATTGTCAAAAGTCTTGTAGTTGCTGTGCAGTCAGGCGTTTTGTCAGGTTGTCATATAGAAAACCTAACCTGGAAAACGCAGAAAGATGTCAAAAAATAATGCCAAAAACGGTCTTATGATAACTGGAACTTGCCAACAATTTTAATAGCATATAAGGGAACTTGCAGTTTATGTGTGAAACGCCTGATAGTAAAGCAAATAGATGGCATTTTGACAGTATTCAATTCAGTACGATTTAGTATGAGAAATGGAAGGTAACACAGCCTTATTATAGCATTGGTGTACAAAAGCCATGTAGTTGCTGTGCAGTCAGGCGTTTTGCCAGGATGACAATGCACAAATGTCAAAAGATCTTATGATAACTGGATCTTTCCAATAATGTTTGATAACATAAAAGTGAACTTGCAGTTTATGTGTAAAACGCCTGAGCGTACAGCAAACACATGGCATTTTGACAATATTTAGTACGATTTAGTATGAGAACTAGAAAATAACATAGCCTTGCCATAGCTTTGGTCTATTTTAGGGCAGAATTGGCCCATTTATTTCTCAATTTCTAAACGAGTTTGATTTCTTTTAAAACATCTAGATAAAATATGAGTCTAACCTTAGATGGAGAACTTGACGAGTGAGACCTGGCGGTGATCAATTTTTTGGGCTGATTCTACTGTAAAATAGATCAATGTTATGGCAAGCCATGTTACGTTCCATTTTTCATACAAAATTGTTCTGAATATTGTCAAAAACCATGTGGTTGCTGTGCTGTCAGGCCTTTTTTGAGGATAGTCTAACCTAAGATGGGGAACTCGACGAGTTGACCTGGCAGTGATAATAATTGATTATTTTTGAATGTTTAATCACGGTACGGGATGTTCGAGCATTTTACCATGAGGCACAATGAGATGCACCACTAGTTCCTTTACCAGAACATACTATTTCTCAATTTCTATACGATTTTGATTTCTCTTAGAAAACATAAGTCTAACCTAAGATGAAGAACTCGATTGGTTGACTTGGCAGTGATCAATTTGTTGTTTGATTATTTTTATTCCTCGAATGTTTAATCAAGGTACGGGAAGTTTCAGCAATTTTTCTTAAAATACAATGAGATGCACCATAATTAAGACACAATGAGATGCACCTTGCATAACATTGGTCTATTTTTCAGCAAAATCGGCTCAAGTTAATTAAGGTAAAGAAACATTTTGACAGTATTCAATGCAGCACAATTTAGTATGATGAAACGTAACATAGCCTTGCCATAACATTGGTCCATTTTAAGGCAGAACTGGTCCATCTACTTCTCAATTTCTATACGATTTTGATTTCTTTTAGAAAACATAAGTCTAACCTAAGATGGGTTGGCCTGGCAGTGTTGGCGGTGTTGGCAGTGTTGGCACTTGATCGGCAGCCGCCGCGGCGATAGCAGGAGGAATTGTTTATTTTGTTCTCGTTCGGCATCGCCACACGCATGTGTATGTGAAACCCGTATTGCTGTATGTGCGTGCGGCAAAACATATGGAAGACAGAACAGGTTTTCAACAGGCGACTTCAAAATCATATGTGTGCTGAAATAAAAACACTGATGGCCACACAAACCAGAAAGTATCGTGTATTTTGACAAAATTTTGACGAAATTTTAAAATCACGTACAAATAAACGGATATCTAGTGGTCCATGGCATCGTGCTTGAAGGCAAATTGCTGGAACTTCCCGTACCGTAATCAAAAGTTTAAAATTTACTTGCAAACCTTGAAGAAAAAATAGATTTTTGATAATTTTGAAATTTTTGAAGAAAATTGTCTTATGCAATCGTTCAAGTATTACGTAAGCAGATTTATTACAATTATTTAACCTCCCCCTCCCCTTTGTCAGCAAAAGTAAGCAAAGTTCTTACCCAAAATAAGCAAATCAATAAACCCCCCGCCCCCCTATAGTGCTTACGTAATACTTGAACCTATTTGAAAAATTTGTTTTTGGTATTTTAAACTTTTTTGCTAAGTTAGATTTTGTGTATGCCAAAATATTCAATTGAAACGTAAATATATATTGAAATTTTTATTTTCAATTTTTTTGTGGTCACTATAACTTACCCTAAGGA
Source organism: Ctenocephalides felis (assembly GCF_003426905.1). Lineage (NCBI taxonomy): Eukaryota > Metazoa > Arthropoda > Insecta > Siphonaptera > Pulicidae > Ctenocephalides > Ctenocephalides felis. Next base: position 25,076,831 of record NW_020538040.1, read on the forward strand.
AAGTTAAGTAATTTACAGACTGCGTTAACTACGTTAACTTCACGAATTCTTCATGAAATTTTCATGAAAGATAGAATTCAGAAAAAACTAGTTGTAAGTTTTGCCTTAAGGCGAATGGCATAAACTTTCCATTACGTGTACATTATCAACTTAATCAATAAGAATTGAATTATAGTTATTTAGGTAAAATTTTGATTGCATTTGATGCAATTGAATTTGAAAATAAAATTATTGCTTTCTCTAAAAAATCATCAATACGATTTCCAATTGATATCTTTCAAATGTATTTCGTCTATTTTGGGTTTTAAAAATGTATTTGATTTAACTGTGGACATCAACTGTAATCAGTAGCTATCTATAAAACACGGAAAGTGCATATGTTTTTGGATTTTGATAAGAATTATTTAAGCAAGCGACGAAATTCTAAGTTTCATGCATTTTCATCATTAAACTGCTTATCGTAGGCCTGTTATATTTTATTATGTTTTTTACCGACTACGAAATCTGTCGTTATACAACGTTTCATAAAAGTCGCAAAAGATTGTTTCAACATTTTGAAATTGGTCTAGCCGTTTTTGAGAAAACGTCGACGAAAGGTCAAAAATCGACTCACATTCATACACAGACATATACTTGTTCCAAGTTCATAGGTCTTATTCAATTCAGAATGACTTAAAACGTCAAGAAAACATTGAACTAGCAAATTGAATTTTTTCACAAAATCTCACTAGTCTTTCGGGAAATTTAAAACACTGTATCATTAATATTTACAGTTTTTACTTTTTATTTACAATTAGAAAAAAAAATCACGACTAAATAAACGAATTATCAAAAATAAAACCTGGTGTCAATATCTGGTAAGACAAATATATTTATTTTTTTATAATAAATGGGATATGAAAACAATACTTGAAAACAATATAAAAATTTCGTCCCAAATAACCAAATTATCGATATAAAAACTCTGTTAAAATATATTCCACTAATTTAAAAAATTACCAACAAACATAAAATATATAATACACTATCATTAATATTCCTCGAGATATTAGATTGAAGAACGAAATAATTGTTTGCAATTAGTAGCAATTTTTTAAACAGATAATTTTATTATTTACCGGTGACACGTTTTGCAAGCCAACATGAATTACCCATCTTATATTTGTGGTAAAATAAAAACATTAATGGTTAGAAAATGAGATAAACGAGCACATTGGAAAAATACTGATTGTGAGAAAAGAAAAAAATCACCTCTAGAATAATTTACAAACACCTACAAAATTATCTACTACTAATTTGATTATAATGGCCATCAGAAGATTATTCGTAAAAGGATAAATTTAAGTAATATAGATATGGTTATTTTTTGCTATTTTTCTCAAATTTGTCATTTAGAGGGCAAACAAGTCCAAATTCTTATTTTTAATTTTAAAGAGATTTTACGAGATAATAGCTACATTATTTAATCAATGTAAAATATTAATTTTCTGGGTACATTTTTAGCAAAGATAACATGTATATAACCTTTATCCCATATTTTGTCAAAAACAATGTTTTTATTTCTTCAGCAGAGTTGGAATTACTATCTATTTAATTTATCTCTTGTGAATTGTTTTATTATTTTAACATAATTCAATATTTATTCACATTTTTTTTTGTTTACACCTTTGCCAAGGTAAAGGATCAGTTGATCCTTTTTATTACACTCACATGTAAACTTTTATAGAGGTTATATGAAAAAAACTATTGAATCTAGCTTGAAATTAACAATACAAATTATAAAATAAATAAATAACGTATACTTAAAAATTATATTAAGGTTTCGTAAACTAAACAACAGTGCTCACAACCAAAAAAACTAACAACGATGAAAATACATTTGTTATAAATTTTCAATCATTTCATATATCTCTGGATAGCGACAACTTAAGAATTAAGGTGATGACTGGTTATATACCTTTGCCCTCTACTTCAAATAATGTTGTTAAAAAAATCCTAACATTTCTTGTTTTTGAGATATTGATGGTGGACATTTTTACCTGCGGACCTTTAAGCCCCTCTTTACCCTATACATTTTCCAACTTTGGTATCAGTTAAAAATATTGAAATTACAAATAATGATTCCTTGAAGTGAAAGTCAAATTATTTTTGAAGCAAAACTACTTTAGGCGCGACTAGGGTGTAAATCCGTACAAATGCTAATTACAATGACAAACCGATCATGTCATATTTGAAGTATGACTTTAATTACATTATTGTTTTTAAATATTATATTAAATATATAATTTATAATTTATCCTTATATAAATGTGTATAATGATTGGCACTAATAAATATGTGCATCACGAGTATTACCATATTACTAATAAACATTAATCAAAATTGTTATATGGTGTATTTATTTTTACTTAAATTCCATTTTGTAAGTTTTACTTCAATCGCGTGTGAACCTTACGCGCACTCTATTTTTTTTAAATTGAACTCTGAAATATATAAACTTGAATGACTATTAGAAATTAAGAAATCCTAGGTTATTATTAACAATTTTAATAGATTCAATATCAGAAAGTATTATTGAAATTACAAGACTCTAGAATAAACGACGTGAATCATGATTTTTATATCCACAAATTATTAGCGACTTTTACCTTTACAAAATTATCATGGCTCACAAGTTCCTGTATCAGTAGGTATTTTAATTTAATATATTTTAATACAAGCATCACTTATCACAAGATACCTAATTTGAATAGCAATAAATTTAAATCCTTATCGACCCAATGACAGATTTAATAACGTGAGTACTTGAATTCGATATTTGTAATTTAATCGTGAGCATTAAGTTTAAAAGGTTACAGTGTTGCATCAATTCCACGAAGAATGTAATGAATAAATAAATATATATACGAACTTGGAATTCGAGATAACTTATATATATTTATAATCTACGAATATATTTCCTATGTAAGCAAAGTTCATGAATCCTGATAAATGAATATTGCAACAATGTTAGCTTTGGCAGAAGGACAAAAATAGTTTTATTGCCACTCTTGGAATATAAAATATACAAAGACGTTGATTTTGTTGACACGAGCTATCAAATCTATAATAATTGATAAAAATATAAACCCAGGGACATGGTCGTTTTTAATATTTATTTCAAGGGCGATATTAAGAATTAAATCAAAACTTTATAGGATATCATCAAGCAGACTTCTTTTAATAAAAGTGATTTAAAGTTAGTCGATAATAATAATGAAAACCGAAATTTTATAATCAGATTTAGTTTAGTTATTCGTTTATGACGCACCTGCACAATTCTGTTTACGTCGTCAGCCTGCGGGATGGTAGCCATGGTAATATTATTATTTCAATATTTTGTAATTCGATTTTGTTAATATTCTGTTTATTATACACTTATAGTTTTGTATTTAGGTTTAAGTTTTTGTTTTTTTATATACTCAACAATTTTGTATTATAAAACTTGAATAAAGTTGTGATTGACAAAAAAAAAAATCTAGATAAAAATATATTTTAATATCATTTAAAATCCTATTGAAAAGACCTGCTATTATTTACCCCTGTTACAATTAGCCCCTAGCTTCCCTATATCTATTAAGTTGTTTGAAAAGCTAATTGGTAAATCATATTTTTTATTTCTATTTGTCAATATACTTGTACTTATTTTGTACTTGGTGTATTTATATTTTCTCAAAAACAAGCTAGATGTTTCATAAATTATTTTACAAAAAAAGAATAAAGTAATAAAAATTGTTTACCAGAAAACAAATATTTTTTCATATTTCTCTTCTAATTCTATGAATTATAAATAATTATAAGATAATGATTGTCAAACGTACAAAAATAGTAAAAGTGTCAAATTTTTTTTTGCATATTTTCACGTTTCAAAGGTTTTGGAGCATTTTGGCATTACTTAGAAGAGTGGATGTATGTATGTGTGTGTGTATGTATGTGTGTGTATGCATGTGTGTATGCATATATAAATATAATTTTTGCTGATGTTTTCGGGGTCATCACTCAACCAATTTGAATGATTCAAAAAGCATTCGATACGTAATGATGGCAAGACGTGGTGATTAGTTTTTGGCAAAGACAGGCCCAGTTCAGAGATACGAAGCAAAAAATGTAAAAAATGCAGTTTTTGCTTGTAAAGAAACGATTGGTTATTGGAGAAAACACAATTTTAATTTACAAAGAAAAAATTTAAATATTTGAAATGATTCGCATTTTAATTTTAATTTTAGCTAAAATTCTGAAGCTTGCTTATATACTTGAAATAAATAATTTTAACTTTGCAATTTAGTTTATATAAATCTTGGAAATATGAGATAAGGCGCTTCATTTTAACTGCTACACTCTTCTTAACATGTATAAACGTCGTCGTCCAATATATAAGCTCTTATATTTTGTCTATAAAACTCGAATGATAAAAATTGATAATTTTAATAATTTATTTAAAAACATTTAATAGATGACGAATATTTTAATACCGTACGAGAAGTTCCAGCAATTTGCTTTAAGCCATGCACTATTTTTTTCATATTTTACTCACATTTCTTCCAATCTCTTGGAAGAACAATCGTATTCTCAATCTCTATATAATCAAAAAATTGCCATAATCAATAGAGTTTATGTCTGGTTCATGTTTTTAAGGGATTCTTAAAGATTGCCATAATTTGAAGATTATTGCATCTGCAACAAATATATTATAAAAACAAATATGTTTTTTATCTTCCTCCTAATTCCTTCCATCAGTCCATTAAAAGTGTGTCTGAAACCATATCTAAGTTGACTGTCTACGCCTGTTTGCAAGCAGTGAACTTTTTTTTTAAATTTTTTTTGTCGTTGCCCAAGGAAAAAGGGACTGACTTAGCTCAAACACATACATGTTCCTAAACTATACTGATATATGTGTGTATAAACATATTTTTCATATATGTATACATATACAACGATGTCCTTGCGATTCATTATACCTTACATACGATCCTTTCGAAGTGTTTGTGAAGGTTTTTGTGTATATTGTATTATATTTATGTGTATATGTTAAATGCTGGCTGTAATAAAAGGGCCTCACGGAGAGCTTACACGATTAAATGTAAAGTCAGGGACGGATTTTAGATGGTTTAGGTTTTAGTAAAAAAAAATCTAATTGAAATACTCAGGAGAACTTTGCTAATACATCATACAAAGTTGGGTGAGGCACAAAAGTCCAATTTGAGGTTTAGTAACTATGCTGTCTAAACTACATGACAACTGTGATTAATTTTTCGACCTTCCTCTTCCTTGGTGATATTCAAAATCATTTTCCCTCTCTCACCAAACATCACGTGAATTTTGAGTTACGAGAAAAATTTTAAAGATTTTGATTATGTTTTGAAAATGTTTGGATTTTTTTGAAAAAAAATTGGTAAAAAATAAATACACGTGATATCTCACAATACCCCTCTCTCCACCATGTAATATTTTCTGATTTTTTGTCAAACCCCTTACATGTATCAATAAAACAACTATCGAACTATGTTCAGTAAAATTCCCAGTTAATAACTAATTATAAAAATGTGTTTTTTACTATTTTTTTTAAATTTGTCATCTGTCCCTTTTTGCCCCGTGGGCGGGGTAAAAAGGGATATCCAAGAGGCAAATAGATTTAACGTCTCTTGTAAATTTTAAAGGGATTTTATAAAATAACTACATTATTTAACTAAAGTGAAATGCAAATTCTACATGAATATTTTTTGCAAAAATTTCATTGTACATAATATGATTTTGACTTGATATTTCGAAAAAAAATTTAGCAAAAATCGATTTTTTCATTCAATTTAAGCCTGGTGCATACGACGCCAGTACTTCTTGTAACATATTTTCTGTCAAGTTTTTATTGTAAGGTGAAAAACTATTTTATCGAAATGTAAACATGAAACATATATGATTAGGATATATCCACGTGTTTATGTTATCTTATATTTATAAGAACAAAATAAAATAATAATAATGAAAAAATAATAAAATGCTAGAGTTATATTTTACGTTTGAATACGCTCATCTTACGATAAAAGCTTGACAGAAAATATGTCACAAGAAATACTGGCGTCGTGTGCGCCGGTGATTACTCTTTAATTTAACATTTTTCTACTACTTACACACACCTTTGCCAATGCAAAGAAGTAATTTGTTTTTTTTACCTGACCTACAAGTAAATTTTTATAAAGGTTAAATAAAACAAAACTGACAAATCTAACTTAAAAATAACAATACATCTTACCAACAATTAAATAAAGTATACCCAAAAATTATATTCAGGTACCTTAAACTAAATACAAGAGCTCAAAACCGTAAAACCTACCAACAAAAAACAAATACTTTTGGTCGGTCGATACATGGTCGTTCAAAACATCCTGTTCTTTTCTTTTATCTTTTATATTTTGTCTTACAAAGTTAAGTTAGATTTTTCTTTATCAGTTTAGTCTTCACCTGAATATGATTGGAAATACAGTCACCCAACGCACACTTTTGTAAATAAATTTTCGTCATGACTAAATTATCTACGCAAAAACTAATTGTTGGTAATTAACTACTAATGCTCAACTTACATAAAATAAATAAAGTGATCTATCTGTATAGAAGTAACAGTTATTAAATGAAATCGAACAAAAAAACTTAATTTTGACTCTTCAATAGCAATTTGGCCCACAGATCATGTTAATGTAAGGCGCTGGCTCAGTGCAATTATGGAAACTTGTTCAAACAAACATACTTTATCTTTTCTTTTGAGACCCTATCACGAAATCAGTATAATTTAGTTGTTATGACGACTGTCGCTGGCACAACCGTACCCAATCTCTCATATCTCAAATAATTAACCTTCGAACCTACATTGTTAAAAATAATATACACTTCTTACTGTTCTATTAAACATGAAACAATTGAGAAACTTCAAGTATGATATTATAGATAAGTAACTTGAATAGTAAATATTTTTGAATTGAACTAGCAACAATACCAGTTTTAACTACTTGGTTTTAGTTAATAATCTTGATAACATATTAAGACAAAATATGATACCACTTGATTTATGTAATATTTGTAGAGTAATATACATTTTTATATTCAATACATGTAATGAAAAAATATTTCAACTGTAGACAAATTAAATGAAATTATATACATATATTGTAAATGAATAATTGATATATAGAAAGAAACTATTTCACCGACATTTTTTACAAAAAATATGTGTTTAATTAGTTTAATTTAATTAGGCAAATTATTATTATTTTATTCAAATGTGATATTAAGAAAAAGTTCGGCCCTTTTACTGCTTCACTATCGTATATATAATCCATCTATCCAAGGACAACAAGTGCGTAGGCCAAATCTTAATAAAAGGTCCTAAGGGAATTTATATATGCATTCACACGAACGTACACATACATATATATGTATGTCTTTATACACTGAAATATATATATATATATATATATATATATATATATATTTATAATTTATTGTTTATTGTATTATACTATGATGATAACTTTTACTTACAATTAGCATTTATGAAAATGATAGATACAAAATGGTGTTTTATGAAAATAAAATGATTTTTGTCGAAAACATTTGCTAATAATATTTTACATTCTTATTTAAAACATATTTGCTACTGCACAAGATGGCATTTTAGTAAACATAAATACATCATATAACAATTTTGAATAATGATTATTAGTAATATGGTAACACTCGTGTTGCACATATTTATTAGTGTCAACCATTATACACATTTATATAATGATAAATTATAAATTATATATTTATAACAGCATTAAAAATATATATAACGTTTAAAAACAATAATGTAATTAAAGTCATACTTCAAATATGACATAATCGGTTTGTCATTGTAATTAGCATTTAGAAATGAACCTTCAATAGAGAAATGAACCTTCAATACAAAAATGAAGTAATTGCTAATTAATAACTTCTATAATATTCGTGCACACAGTGGATTATGTTAAACAATGCCTAAACAAAAATAGTTTTTGCAACTTCACTCATCATGTAATAATTGTGTTTGAACAACTTCATGTAAATACAATAACATACATTCATTGACTGATTGTATTTTTTTTTACTTTTTTGTTGGCAATATAGTCTCAGCGTAATTCAATTACTTCAAAGAATTATAGAAACTACGAATAATATAGAATTTGTAAATATGTTACACACAAAATAAATTACAATTGAATAATTTCTTAATATTTTTCTCTTAATTTGTTATGGTGCTCAGGAGATTTTATACACACCAATATGTAAAGATATCACATCAAAAAGATCACATTGGACAATAAAAAAATTATATATATATATATATATATATATATATATATATATGTATGTATGTATGTATGTATATATATGTATATATAATATCGTGCATCTAGATCAGAACGTGCTCTTTCGAGATGGAAAAAAAGATTATTGTGGAAGTAGATTTGAATAAAACTTTTCCTCTGATATTATTCAGAGTTGTTTCATATGGTTCATGTTACTCGTTTGAAATTTCTTTACCTTTTGCATTTGTTAAGATTTTCTTTAAACTCGACATTATTATTTCAGACCATAAGTTATGTTCGTATTTTATCGTTGAAATTACAGAACCGTGGAAAATAATAAAGAATTATACTTGTTCCATTTTAGTTTATTAGACAAGAAAACAAATAAAGAAGTCCCGAGAAAAAGTGGACAAAAAAGGACTCTACTGAGCACAATTCTGAAAAGAAAAGGAAACTGGATCGATTTCTGCAAAAAAGAGTGCATCTTACACGACGTCATCGAGGGTAAAATAGAAGGACTGAAAGGATTAGGAAGAAGAAGAATGCAAACGATTGAAGATTTACGCAGGAAGAGAAAAGATAGGGATGTGAAAGCCGAAACCAAAAGTCTTGAAAGAAAATTTCGTAAAAACAAACATAAAGGGACTAATAATCATTAATTAATGGTAATAAAACGGTAATGGTAATAATAAACAAGGGAGGGGAAGAAAATCATTGATTTTGTGGTGCTTTCATACCATGGAGGACTTGCCTTCAGCCAGACTACTATTTATTATTATTAATATTATTATTATAATATAAATTGCAAAAGCTGATACTATTACGGTATAATATCAAAATATGGTAGTTTGGTAAAATAATAACTGCAAATTAAAGTGTTTTTTTTGAAATACATTTTGATATAAAAACAAAAACAATACACGAATAAAGATGTTATATGCTAATTAATTGTAAATGCAATCATTTTGCTTCACGTGGCCTTACAACAATTCATGGTCATTGAATGTTTCATCAAAATCGTCAAAATATTTTTTTCAACATTTAATTTTGAAAAAACGATCAATTCGATCCTTACTAAAGACTAATTGACGCATTTTCTAACCAGTATGTTTCGAACAACTTTTAAATTTTTAAAATCGATTTAAGATTGTGGGTTAAAACACACGCATACTTTTTCAATTATTATTGAAGTCTTTAAGATACTTATAATATCAGTAATTGTGTAAGTTAAAATAATTTGTTTACCACAATTTATTTTCTATTTTCACCATTTCTAAAAACTTAATAAAATTAAGTGGAGATGTTAACTGTAATCAGTAGTCACTTACTGAAGGGGAAGTATACAATTATGGAAGTCTTTCAAACACACTTATAATATTTGTAATTGTATAAATTAATTTGCTGACTATAATTAATTTTATCAATTTCTAAAAACTTAAAATTAAAATTAAAATTAAGTGTGGATGTTAACTGTAATCAGTAGTTACATCTAAATGGGAAAACTGTAATCTATATATTGCATTCAATGTGACTCTATTCTCCGAAATACATTCGATTACACAATCAATTTTAATATTTTTCTACCGAATTAGCACGTACTTTCTTCAATATAATTAGTGCACTTAAAATCACCGAGCGCAAAAAAATGTTTACATCATAATTACCAATGTTGAAAGTTAACAATGCTTCCACTTATTTTTTGAGAAATCACGAAAACGGACACGTGATATTTTCAAGTGTAAATATTTTACAAGTTGAGTAAATATATACATGAAGACATTTTCATGTCGAGAACGTTTTTTAGTATAGGGTTTGGCTGAATCCTTTTATGTTAAGTCAAATATTTTAAAAGGTCTAAAAATTCATCTCTTGCCACGTTACCTTGCATCGTAACGTAATTATGTAATCGGGAAAGGGTTTTACACCTGTTCTATAATAGAGTTAATTTTGCCTGAAATTGTTACTTTGAACGAATTTTATAAAATTTAACACAAACATAGTTAATAATGAAAATAGTAACAAGTGGTGCATAACATATGGAACGATTCAATTTTTTTTTAACTTCAAAATAATAAAATTTTGAGAATTTTGAAAAACATGAATTTTGAAAAATTGTTTTTTTTTTGTAATACGAAATATTTTTGAATTTTTGATGGAATTGGCATTGAAAAAATTTTGAAAATTAAAAAAACCAATTTTAGGTATAACTTAGCGACAAATGAATTAAAAGTGAAAATTCGTGTCATTTTTCATTGAAAATTCGACGCCCTGCTAAATTTTTGAATTTTTTTTATGCTATTTCCATACAAAACTTTGATTGAATTGCGCTCTATCTAAAAGACAATATTAAGAGCTAAAACTTTCAGAGAATTGTTTTTAATCAATTTGGAACCATTTGAGCCCTTGGAAGCAAGGAAATTTGAAAATGTCCATATTAAGGACCACCCTAATATATATATATATATATATATATATATATATATATATATATTGTATTGTTAGACCTGATATTTTCATTCAGAATTCCCTATTCCGGGAAGCCTTATATCTTTTAGTCCTCGTATTTAAGTGTTATTTTCCGAATATTTTTTTTCCTTATAAATGGTCTTATTTCCTTGATAGATAGATTTTTATCGCACGTGGAAGACTTACATTTATCATATAAGAATTATGATGATTGGTCACGGCAATGTATGTCGGTTAATGTATTATTTATATTGATTGTATTAACCTATTTTAGTAATCTCCAACAGATAATGGACAATATATATTATTTATATTTTTTATATATATATTTATTCCAGTCGTCAATATCTAATGATATTACATGCTAATAAGGATCATGTTTGTTTGTATGTCGTTAGAGAAATCTGCTAAAAAAATTGAAATAATTTATATAAATAATTATTTGTAATTGTACTTTATGCTTACGTAGTTATAGAATTTATTAAAAATCTCCTTCGATAAATGAGGTTGTTGGGTTATAATTTAACCCTTGTAGCTGTGAACTGTATTAAACACTGATTTGTTTGTATATTATGTATTTGTTGCAGTTCTAATTACAATCACTGGTTTGTTACTAAGTTATGATGAAAGAAGATATATTTATTTTTATTGGTTATTTACATGTTGTTAAGCGGACTTTACTTTTTGAAGTGAACAACCAGTTCAATTAAAAACACTCCGCTACCCACTCTACCAGGGGTAGCAACCATTCCGTGTAAAGCTTAATGCCCTCAAGTTTGTCACTTTCATGGCCAATATAATAAAACGAAAAGACGTCCGAACAGTAATATTTCGATAATGCTCTTATTTATAATATATATATTTTTTAATATTTTGTATGTGTATTTTTGTTATTTTTTTCGAAAAAAACTAAATTGTCCATTAATTCGTATCTTTAATAACTTAAATCTACAAATTCTTGTATAGTTTTTGTTCGTCATATTACTTTATTTAAAGCATAGCATATTGAAAAATTTAAGTTTTGGAATGTTTGATAAATTAAAAAAAATGGTTGGTTATAATGTAGCTAATATATGTTTATTATATATGTTATGTACTCCACAAACGATTTTTTTTTTCAAGGTTTTCTGAAGAATTTTAGCATTAAAAGGTGTTACTTCGAATTAAATAGGTATAGATTTTTTTCATATGCTTATTGGAGAGCATTTCCATAAATAACTTGGTATATTTAATTGAAACTCCATACCATGTAATTTTACGATGATTTTATTAGACATCGATTATGTAGAGATATATTTTATACATTATTTTGTTTATATATTACAAATGTCATGGCACACTTAATCTAACTTAGAGCTAATTTGCTCCAGTTGTATATATATATATATATTTTTTGTTCCAATTCTAATTTTTAAAATTTCGTGAAATATGTATTTTGATGGTCAAACATTCAAAAACAAACTATCATTGGAAAACTGTTTAGGGTAGCACGGGGCGCAAAGGTCCAACTTGACTTTGAGCAATTATATTGGGAGAACCAAACCAATTACATCACAACAAATAACACAAATCAAATAGAAAACTACGTGAATATATTCATTAAAAGTTCCAACTAATTCATCATTGTGAAAGTTTGTTTTTTTGCTATTTTTCAAAAGTTTGTCACCTGGTTCTTATTACACCAAAGACACATAAATAGGATAAACAGATCCAAAAATTTATTTTTAATTTTACAAAGAGGTTTACAAAATTATAGCTACATTATTCAAACAATATATACTAAATTTTATGGGTGCATTTTTACAGAGATAACATTGTAATCTCTGTAAATTAATAGTTATTCGACCCTTTCTTTGGAAATACCTGATCAAGGTTACATACTGAGTAATCATTGATAACTTTAGTTAAATAATTTAGCAACACTTTGTCAAATTCGTATCTCGGGCTGCCTCGTATCACCCCGCCCATGGGGCAAAAAGGGACATGTAACAAACTTTAAAAGAAAAATTACATCTATACCCCTCGCTATCTTATATCACAATTACTGGATGCTGTTTTAAAACTGCAAGTTTTATTTCGAGAATAAAATTCAAAATAAAAATTTTGATGCATTTACGTGTGTCGAATCATGTCTTGTATAAAAAAAAATCTTTAAGTGTGTGTTCTCACGGCCCATTAATCGTTTTATTTACGGCGCTGTTTTTAATTCTTTGTTATTATATTGAAATCACGAAGCCATTCGCTAAATTATATGTATTATTATATCATGTTCGCATTAATATACTCTCGATATTTTCGTGTGTATATAGGATAGTCTACCAACACAGTTTCATGCTCACGAGAAAAAATGAGTAAAAAACGTCAAACTGTTACCAAAACCAGTTTCATGTTCACTAAAGAGCGTATATACGATTTATGCACATGTGGTCAAAGATATATATATATATATATATATATATATATATATATATATATATATATATATACTCGTATATATTTACAGTGCTGCATTTACCTATAAATTGAAGCAGCTGTTGGTAGGGCCTCCACATTTTGGAGAGTGTTATAAATTTGCACAAATTATCTTCCACATAAAATTTATTAATTAGTTTAACGACTCGCATTCGTATATATTTAGTGGCCTAAGACATATCTTCTGAAAGCAAATTAGTTGAATTTATTTCAACTTTTTAGACAATAATTAAAAAAAATTGATCAATACACAAAAATCTTCCAAACAATTTATTATCTTCCCGAAGGAGAACCTTGTCTTTGCAAAAAAAAACGATTTGCTAATTTTATGTCTCTCAACGTTTCAAGTCATTCTGAATAGAATGAGACCAAATTTGGAAAAAGTGTGTGTGTATGTAAATTTTATGTGTAATTTGAATAAGACTGATTATTTTTAGTTTGATGCAAAAAAATGTTAGTAATCTTATTCTCAGTAAAATAATTAAAGTATGTTCTTATTTTTTTTTAAATTTGTGGGGAATCCTAAATTCAACAATTATAAATTCGAAATTTATAATAAAAGTTGAAACTTTTGGTTGGTTTTATTGAATCCTATATGCTTTAAACGTAAATATTCTATATATAAATTTTTTATTGAATAATTTTTATACTTTATACATATTTTATATATATAAAAGGTATACCAAAAACAAATTTATAAGTTATAGACCTACAATCCATAATAGAAAAGCTAAATAACCATCATTTGTGATATATCATTTATTTTAAATTGAATTTATCATATTAGGTTTAGGGGCCCCTAAATTCGATTCTGCATATGCATATATATATATATATATATATATATATATGTGTGTGTGTGTGTGTGAATATGTATGCGTTTTGTTCGCCCGTTTGTAATTATTAAAACATGACTTTGCCATTTTGTCTCATATTTTCACATACATTTACAAATATATGTATAAGTATATATATATATATATATATATAAAATAGTGGACAGAAGCAATCGAGCAATATTACAAAAAAGTTCCAAATAACGCAGAAGATTTTCTGAAGACAAACTTATTTTTGTTATTAACAGATAATTGCAAAATAGCTGAAAAATTAAAGTAATACAGAATATTTATAGAAAAACAAACTAAACAAAATTAATTCATATATATATATATATATATATATATATATATATATATAATATTATTAATTATTAAAACTAATGATTTACGATATTGGTTAACGATTATACAAACTTTTAAAACCACAAAATAAATTCTAAATTTTATTCTTATATTTCACTAATAGCTTGCTAAGAATTTTTGTCATATAATGAAATAAGTTGCTTTGATTGAACAATCTGTTAAATATAAACCATTTTAACCAAAAAATCAGCAGGCGACATACACAAATGTACCCAAAATTGCAAAACGACATATTACCTAAGTAGTGGTGCATGGCATCGTGCCTTAAGGCAAATTGCTGGAACTTTCCGTACCGTAATGAAATATGCGAGAAATATTAAATGTTTTTAAATAGATTATTATATATACTGTAATTCTTATTATTCGCATTAGGACAAAATTAAATAAATTAATAAAATAATAACAATAATAAGACAAATTCTCTCACCAAAAGCAATCATTTCGTCAACACAAGCAGAAAGTCTTTTGAATTATTCAAATCGGATGCTTTATTCTCTTAAAAACTGCATTTTTTTTGCAAATTTATTTCCTTATCTCCAAAACCGCTGCACCTGCCTCTGCCAAAAGCTAATCACCACTTCTACCAACCATTACAATTGGAATGTTTTTTGGATCTTTCAAATCGGATGCTCCGTTCTCTCAAAAACTCAATTTCTATTTTCTACACTCTTTGCTCCGTATCTCCGAAACTGCTAGACCTGACTTTGCCAAAAACTAATCAGCACATCCTTATCAACAGAAATCGAATGTTTTTTGAATCATTCAAACCTTGCGCCCAAAAACGTGAACTAAATAAAGTATCCATACATACATTCACAAACACACACGCTACACATCTATTTTTCCAAGATATGCTAAAATGTTCAAAAGCCTTCAAAATTTCGATTTTTGGACGATTACAATAACTTACCCTACGGAAAGTTAAATATACCAAGCAGCCTTTCTTTGTTCTAGTTTTCTTATTTTCTATGAACTCGTAGTAAAAATAGATAGCAAACTATCACAATATAATATTAAATAAAAATCACATTTCCTCCAAAATACCAAATTTACAAATACTATCTACATATCAAACTATTCACATTTGCTCATGGCCATCAAATTTAGCATGAAAAGCACAAACTTCCTCATTTACTAAGGCGTTCATTTTTGCAAAAATTAATTTATTTATGGTTTTGTATATAGGAAATTCGTCGACGTGCTTGCATCTTCTTATATACATGCAATGCTTTATCCTACATATGAAATTTTATGCCGCGTGTGTGTCAACTGTTTATGAATATTCACCACGTGTATTGTATATAAGAAACACATGCATAATTAATACACACACACACACACACACACACGCATATATATATATATATATATATATATATATATATATATATATATATAATAACTAATATGATTAACTTCCCTAAGGAGAAGCCTTAGACGTTTTGTCGTTTCAAATCATTCTAAGTCGTTTGTTATCAAAGTTTGTTTTTGTGGATGCGTTTGCTTTTTTTTTAAATAGCAAAAATAATTTTTTTGCCTATGTTAGACATAGATGTTTTACCTGAATATGGTAAACTCAATAATAATAAAACTGACTAAAACCTTAGTTTTCCTCTTATCACTCGTCCCCACAGAATCAGCTATTATAGTCATTATTTCATAAGGTAAGGACATAAGAACTAAAGTGTTTTTTTAAATTTCTCTGTGCTAATGACTTCCAAACAGCTTCCAATATCAACATCTTTTTCACTAGTGAATCTGGTGCAATTCTTCTACACATCAATGTCTGCACCATCTCGTTGCGCACTAAAACGTGGGCACACAAAGAAAACAAGCTCCTATTTCACAAGATAAGGACATAACTACTAAAATGTATTTTTAGATTTCTCTGTGCCAATAAATTCCAAACAGCTTCCAATATCAATATCATTTTCACTAGTGAATCTGGTGTAATTCTTCTACATATCACTGTCTTTACACCTTCTCGTTGCGCACTAAAACGTGGGCACCGAAACGTACTCCGCATCTGCAGCGTCTCCTGAACCAGACGGGCAGATTTCTTCATATTTTCCTGTAAGTTGATATTTGATATTTTTGTCGACGTTTTCTTAGAAACAACTGCACCAATTTTAAAAAGTTGATTACTCCTGTGCGACGATTGGCCAAACTGTCTTATCACAATCAGCAGTGTGGAAAATGCGAAATTTTTGTTCACGTTTTTACCAGAAATCATAAATCGATTTTGATCATTCCAAAACTGTTTGAAAGGTATCAGTTGGCAATTGTGCTGACTAGGTAATCGTAAAGGTCGGCTGAGCAGTTTTTTCATTATTACTTGACGAATTTAATGAAACTTTGCATAGTGATAGGAGTTTATATTCTGAACGAACACCCTAAATAGTATAGGTATACCAAAAATATTCCAATTATAAAAATTCATAGAATTTTTTAATAATTAATCATTCTATGTTTATATTTATACAAATTGTACTGTTACCGTTGACTGTTACACTTTATTAAAATACTTTATTAATAAATTAAATTTAATTAATAAGTTTACATATAATAAGTTTGTTTTTTAGACATCAATTGAAAATCGTAATAATAGGCAGAAGCTTTATTCGAAAAATAAATAGTTGAACATTTTATCCCCTTAATAGCTAAATCGTAATTCTTACTGACTAAGTAAATTTTTTACACATATCGGGAAGTTCATGCAACTTGTCTTAAGACAAAATGCTACTTACATCAATGTAGTTAATTTATGTATCTTTGGATTACATATACGTGTGTATATCATACAAATATATGTATGCACGTATGGAGTATATGTATTTAGGGGAAATATGGACAAAATGGTATATATTTATATATATATATATATATATATATATATATATATATATATATATATATATAAAGATACAGTTGCCTTATTTAAAAATTAGTTAGTTTTATTAACTTTTCCGGGATTGTCTACAATGAAGAAAGATATAATAACAATCCCGCCAGATGTTGAGCGTCATTGTCGCAGTCTCCTATATCTCGGTCGTAGTAATCAGTTCAAACGTGGTTCGCGATTTAAAAAGTTTATTCTGAGGGTGTTCTTCTAATGTTCTTGGGAGACCTGTTTATTGACATTTGTAATTATTTCTATTAAAATTAATTAATTTATGTCAGTACTAGTGATTTCAATCAACTTTATTGCAATCGGAAAAACTATTTCGCAAAGACAGGTTTTGCTGAAGCGATTTCTCCCAATCATAAATTGAATGCTTTCTAAATCATTCAAATCGGATACTCCGTTCTCTGAAAAACTCGATTTCTATTTTGTGCACTCTTTGCACCGTATCTCCGTAAGGCTGGACCTGTCTTTGCCACAAACTAATCAGCACATCACCTTATCAATAGGAATCGAATGTTTTTGGAACCATTCAAATCGGTTGATCCGTGCGCCCGAAAACGTGAACTATTGCGGACACACAAAACAGACACACACATCCAGTTTTTGAGAGAGATGCCGAAATGTTCAGAAACCTCTGAAACGTAAAGATACGAAAATAATTTTATTTTCGATTTTGGCACATTACTATAACTTACCCCATGGGAAGTTAATGAATATAATTGAAACCATGTCATTTTGTCCGTACTTTCCCTATAATACACAATATCATTTACATATGAATACGTATACGGTTTATAAGACAGTATTAATGCACCCGTACCTACATATCGTGCTTCTGTGTCCATGATGTATGACAGAAAACACATGTCTTGAAAGTCAGCTGTTTCTGTAAGGAAATTAATAGCCCTCAGAGCGGCAAAGTAATATAATTCATACCACGCTAGAATCAACTTAGCCGAGCTAACGCCAAAGGTTTTTTTTCTTCCATTTGGTTTTTCTGCACTTCATACAACATATAATATCCGCCGCTAATGCAGAGAATATCGCTTTATAAAGTGTATCAACGACCGTGTTTCCTACCCGAGAGCACGCTTGTGGCAAGTGAATTAACACATTGTATGCCATGTCGGAATCGCTCTTAAAGGTTACACGTATGGGAATGGTTTGGTTTGATATGATGATTCTGTGTGTTGGTAGTTCAAAATTCAGAACGATTTTTTGTGAATCTATCGTATTTACACAAAACAACCGTTTGGGTTGCCGTTCTATAAAGATATGCCTTGAAGCATAGTACTGGAATTAGTAAGATCACACGTACGCGCATGGCATAATTTGATATGATGATTTTGTGTGTTGGTAGTTAAAAAATTAGAAAGATTTTTTGTGAATTTATCATATTTACATAAGACAACCGTTTGGGTTGCCATCTATAAAGATGCATAATACTGGAACTGCTTAAAATTACACGTACGCGAATGGCTGATTTAGGAGTCGTTTCTGCCGTAAAATAGACCAATGTTATGGCAAGGCTTTGTTACGTTTCTAGTTTTCATACAAAATGATACTAAATACTGCCAAAATGCCATGTATTTGCTGTGGGATCAGACGTTTTACACATAAACTGCAACTTTACTTATATGTTATCAAGCCATGTATCAGTTATGGTAACATAGTTTTTTTTATATTTGTGCGGTTTCTAGGTTGGGTTTTCTATCTAAAACGATTGCACAGCAACCACATAGAATTTTGACAGTTTTTAGTACCACTTTATATGAAAACTGTTACATAATATTGGTCTAATTTACGGCAAAATCGGCCCTTGAATATGGTGATTCAGTGTGTGGGTACTTCAAAATTCAGAACAATGTTGTTGTTTTATCATATTTACATAAGACAACCGTTTGGGTTGCGTTCTATATAGATATGTATATCTGGGTATAGAGAGTGCATGGCATAGTGCCTTAAAACAAATTGCTGGAACTTCCCGTACAGTCTTTAAATTTTGCGATATAAAAATAATCAATCATCAATAAAAATTTATCAGTGAGCAATAACAATTGTTTTAAATATTTTAAAATAATTATTATACATACTGTAAATTGTATCGTCGAACATTATAAATCTAACATAATATAAGAGTTTATATTTGGGCGACAATGTTTATTTATGTTTTACCTCAAATATGCTTTTTGAATCACTCTAATCGGATACGTCGTTTTGTCATTTTTTGCACTTCTTCCGTATCTCCAAAATCGCCTGCCTTCATGAAGATATAATAAATTATTCACTCAATCAATACAAATCGAATGTTTGTTAAATCATTTGACAACTGGTTGTTCTTGCCTTTTTTCTCTGTATCTCCAGAACAGACAGACTTGCCTTTGCCAAAAATTAATTAGCACGTCTCCCCGTTTATACGAATCGAGTGTTTTTTGAATCATTCAAATCGGTTGACCCGTGTTCTCGAAACCGTGGACAAAAATTGTATTCAAACATGCACTTATACATACTATATACACACACAAATACACCCATTTATTCTAATGTATACCAAAATGTTGAGACAGCTTTATAAAAATGTTTATTCGAATCGAATCGAATGTTTTTGAATTATTCTAATCGGATGTATCATTCTCTTGAAAACTGGTTGTTTTTGCACATTTCTTTTTGTATCTTAAGGACAACCTGACTTGCCTTTGCCAAAAACTAATCAGCACGTCCCCCCACGTAATACAAATCGAGTGTTTTTTGAATCATTCAAATCGGTTGACTCGTGCTTTCAAAACCAGAAATGAAAAATTGCATCCAAACATAAACTACTATATATCCATACTCACATAAATCTAGCCAAAATGTTCAGATACATTTGAAATTTAAAGATAAATTTTTTTTGATTACTATAACTACGGGAAGTTAATAATATCTAAACTTTATTACCGAATTCGTTTTGTCTCATACAATAAAATAAAATAAAATAAACGAACAATACTATGCATTGACCATTACCCGGTCACGCAAGAAGAGCCGAAGTGAACACTGAACATCAAAATTCGTGAATCAGAAATTGGAATAAATTAACATTATTCACAATAAAATGTCAAGCCTCAATAGCAATCAATTCAATAACAAAATGGTTTTTCTCGAAGCATAGAATTGAATCCATTCCGAATCGGAGTCTACTACGTGCATTGCTTCAGCGAATAATACAATGTAAAATACATTGTAAGAGATCGTATTAGCTAAAAAGCGCACGTCCCGAGGTGATTTGCATCTGAATTCGAGATTAATACGCGTTTGGAAGAAAAATAATATGTTCCTTATGTCGTATTTCCGCACAGAATAATGCTTATCGAATGCACAAGGTCTCATTGATGGTCCTTTCATAGAATACTTGATTCGAGTAACATTTCAATATATTGTAGGGGAGACAGGGTATCGTTGTGCCACTTGTTTGTTCAGCAATAATTTCATTAATTTACCAGTTAGCCGGAATGAAAGTAAAAGTAATTTTGAACATTTGTGAACTGAAACACTGTCCTTAAATTAGAAAAAAAACTAGAAGCTACAAAAAATATTGAGATGTACTATGAATATAATTAATGATGGCTTTTTTATGCTTATAAAAAACTCATAAACCATTCGATTCTTTTTGATCAGGAGACGTGCAGATTAGTTTTTGGAGAGAGCCGTTTCGGAGTTATGAAGCAAAAAGTGCAAAAAAATGAAATTAAGTTTCTGAGAGAACAGAGCATCCGATTGAATGATTTGAAAAATATCTAATTCGTAATGATGGAGACAAGTGGTGATTAGTTTTTGGCAAAGATGGGTAAAGTAGGTTCGGAGATACGGAGCTAAACTACAAAAAAAATATTGAGATGTACTAGGAATATTATTAAGATGGCTTTTTATGCTAATAAATAAGCTTTGTTGAGAAATATAAGTCAAAAGTTTGAACAAAAATATGCTTATTGTTAAATCTCAAACATAAGATACTGTTATGGGATGCAAGTTTAATTGTAGGAAAAAAATTATATTTAGTTAGTGTTTGCCAACTTTTGCATTTTTGCACTTTTCTGGATCAAAACCTTTGTTAATTTAGCAGTAAGCTGGAAGAGAAGTAAATTAGATGATATTGGTTGAACATTTGTTAACATGAAAATACTGAAATACTGTCTGTAAATATGATGGATTTGTCATAAAATCAAATTATACCAGAAAAGGGCAAGTGTTACCACCGGTTAAAGTCTCATGATGGTTGTGACAGACATAAAATAGGTTAAAAACAATAGGTATAAACACCAATATGGGTCAGAACTACTTTTATTGTCGTTATATGTAACTCGACACAATATAAAGATTTGAACAAATTTTATGAATATAATATACCAATATAACAAAACAATTTATTTAACAAAGTTAACAAGAGATCTTTGTGACAATCTTTTTTCTTTTTGTATTGAATTTTCCTTTTTTTTCTTTCGTAATTTGTCTTACAATTAGTCAAGTTAGATTTTTTTTTATATATGGACAAAATTGTTTTGTAACATTCTGTGTGTAATGATTTATATTTTGAATGTATTCGAATTTTGATGTATTTTATAATAAATCAAATTTTGCGCCATTACTGTTACTATCGTTGTTAGTAGTGTTTACCTCCCACTATAGAGTGTATCTGCCATCTTATTCTGTGTTTATGCCAGTACTTGTGAAATATACTCACTTTCTTGCTGACCACGATACGAATAACAACTATTTAAAATAAACTAGTGTTTTTCATGGAATTGCATTCATCATTTTTTCTAATCTTTTAATCTTTACCCA
Source organism: Ctenocephalides felis (assembly GCF_003426905.1). NCBI lineage: Eukaryota > Metazoa > Arthropoda > Insecta > Siphonaptera > Pulicidae > Ctenocephalides > Ctenocephalides felis. Next base: position 25,099,054 of record NW_020538040.1, read on the forward strand.
AAAAGGACAAAAAATGCATGTCACAAACGTACCCAAAAACACTTTTGGAAACAAATCATCATTATGATGTGTTTTTAAGCAAAGCTAAATTATCTATGCAAAAACTAATCGCTGGTAATTAACTATTAATGTTCAACATAAGGCAAAATAACAAAAAAAAAACAAAAATAATAAGAAAAATGACAAAAACTACATGTATACAATTTACAGTTATTATTAAAAGAATTCGAACATGAAATCTTTCTTTTGACTCTTGAAAGCAATGCGGTCTACAGATCACGTTAATGTAAGCCGATAATGGAAACTTGTTCGAACAAACATACAGCATGTTTCTCTCTTTGGACCCTATCTCAAAATCAGTATAATTTAGTTGTTATGGCGAATGTTACTACAGTTACCTCTCACAACTGTCTCCCCTATACAAGAGCATCGGACGCAAACGCAGACACACTCGATTGAAACATATTAATATATATATATATATATATATATATATATATATATATATATAAATATATATATATATATATATATATATATATATATATATATATATATCGTATATATATATATATGGTACAAATTTAAGATATTACAAAATTACTAGTCTATGTTCAAAATATCAATACATATCATAACCAGGAAAAACCGCAATTTAAATGGAAAAACCAAAACATTGAATAAAATAAAATAATAAATTAAATGTTAAATAATAAAACTATGTATTTAGTCATAACAATAAATATTACTCTGCCTGAAGACAGGTCCATGATATGAGAGCACAGCAAATCAATAATTTTTTTTCCTTCCCATGTTCATCATTAACATCCAGTAGAGTAAGTTATTGTAATTGTCCAAAAATCACAAATGAAAATTTTTGCATATCTTTAGGTTTCAGAGGTTTCTGAACATTTTGGCATACCTTATAATTAAAAAGTTAATGTGTGTGTGTATAGTTTGTGTGTACGTATGGATACAATTTTTGTTCACGTTTTTGGGACACCAATTCGTAATGATGAGAAGACGTCGGGATTAGTTATTTGCAAAGACAGGTCCAGCCGTTTTGGAGATACTCAACTAAATGTGCAAAAAATTGCAGTTTTTGAGAAACCTAAGCATCAGATTTGAATGATTTAAAAAAGTTAACTTTCGTCTACTTGTGCTGACGAAACGATTGCTTTTCAAAAAAAAAAAAATATTTCGAAACAATTTTTTCTTTTAATTTTCAAAATTTTTGGTTGCTGGATTTCAAAAATAATTTATATTTTAATTTTAATTCTAGGAAAAGTTCTAAAGCTCACATATATACTTCAAATAAATAATTTTAACTTTGCAATTCAGATTATATAATTCTTATAAATATTAGACTGTCCTTCGGAATGTCCTTCATTTTAAATCCAGTTTTGTTTATTTATTTTTCTGTAAACATATATAAACCTCGTCGTCCAATTCATAAGCTCTTATATTTTGTCTATAAAATAATAATAATATAAGTACAGTATTTATAATAATGTATTTGAAAACATTTAATATTCCTTGAATATTTCATTACGGTACAGGAAGTTGCAGCAATTTGCCTTAAGGTACGATGCCATACACCACTACTTCACTTTTTAACTTCCCGTAGGGCAAGTTATAGTAATCGCAAAAAAATCGAAAATGAAAATTTTTGCATTTCTCGACGTTTCAAAGGTTTCTGAATATTTTGGCATACCTTAGAAAAAATGGATGTATGTGTGTGTGTGTGTGTGCGTGTGTGTATGCATGTGCGGATACAAATTTTCGTCGACGATTTCGGGAACACCGATCAACTGATGTAATTAATTCAAAAAACATTCGATTTGTATTGATAAGGAGACGTGCTGATTAGTTTTTGGCGAAGTCAGGTCAAGCCGTTCCGAAGATACGGGGCAAAAAGTGCCGAAAACGGTAACTCAGTTTTTAAAAGAACGGAGCGTCCGATTTTAATAATTCAAAAAACATTTTACTTGTATCGACTAGGTAAAGAACCGATCAAATTTTCATAAAGGCAGGTCTAGCGGTTTCGGAGATCTAATAAAAAAAGTAAAAAAAATGCCATTTGGCGGTCAAAAATGATCATTAGACATATGCACATCAAATTATAAGATATTATTCCACTTATAGCTAGTTTTTTTTTACATTTCTATTGGTTCCGTACCAATACTTATCCGTTAGACGGCGGCGCGACACTTACGCTCTTCGATATTTCGTCTCTATGCAGTTCAAGCAGTACGATTGCTTTGAAAACTAGCTGTAAGTGGAATTCTGTCTTAAGGCAATTAAGGCATCGTGCCTTAAGGCAAATTGCTTGAACTTCCCGTACCAAAAATTATTATTTTTTAAAAACGATTAACATTTTTGAAGAGAATTTACTTTGAAAAAATAAGATTTTTGAGAAACTATAAATTGGACAAAAAATTACTTTTTTTTGAAAAAAAAAATTTTTTTTTTAAAAAAATTTTTTTTAATTTTTTTTTTTGAAAAAATCTTTTTTCTTTATTTTGACATATTGTGGAAGATCTGAACTTTTTTTTCAAAGCAATCGTACTGCTTTAACTGCATAGAGACAAAATATAAAGCGCGTATGCGCCGCGTCGCTGTCTAACGCATAAGCATTGGTACGGAACCCATAGGAATGTTAACAAAATGTATACTTATTGTTAAAATCTCTATAAAATATCTGATAATTTGATGTGCATATGTCTAATGATCATTTTTGACCGCCAAATGGCTCATTTTTTTACTTTTTCCTCCATATCTCCGAAACCGCTAGACCTACCTGCATGAAAATTTTATCTATTCTTCATCTTGTCAATACAAGTAAAATGTTTTTTGAATTATTCAAATCGGACCCTCCGTTCTCTTAAAAACTGAGTTACCGTTTTCGGCACTTTTTGCCCCGTATCTTCGGAACGGCTGGACCTGCCTTCGCCAAAAACTAATCAGCACGTCTCCTTATCAATACGAATCGAATGTTTTTTAAATTATTCAAATCGGTTGATCCGTGTTCCCGAAATCGTCGACGAAAATTTGTATCCGCACATACATACACACACGTACATACACACACACACACACACACACACACACACACACACACACACACACATACATCCATTTTTTCTAAGGTATGCCAAAATGTTCAGAAACCTCTGAAACGTAAAGATATATAAAAATTTTCATTTTTGATTTTTTTGCGATTACTATAACTTGCCCTACGGGAAGTTAAAAAGTTCAGAATTTCCAAAATATGTCAAAATGAAGAAAATTTTTTTTCAAAAAAAGTAATTTTTTGTCAAATTTATAGTATCTCAAAAATCTAATTTTTTTAAGTAAAATTTTTTCAAAAACGTTAATCGTTTTTAAAAAACTAATTTTTGGTACGGGAAGTTCCAGCAATTTGCTTTAAGGCACGATGCCCTAATTGCCTGAAGACAGAATTCCACTTACAGCTAGTTTTTAAATTACAACATGCATATCACTCATGAATATAATACTGGATATAATTCAAATGTCATATACAATTTCTGTTTTACGTGACACAATGAATTTGATCAGTGAAACAACTGCTAATCAACATTTGTATATTATTTGCATACCAAAATTTTATAACGCACAAATTTATATTTTTACATTTTAATTTTCTTATTTTTATAATCTACAAATTAATATAATTTTTTAAATAAAACAACGTTAATTTAAACAGTAGAAACGTTTTATAATTACCTGTACAAAGAAAAAAAAATTATAAAATATTTATCGATTTTTAAAGGTAAGTGTCAATTTTTTTATAAATAATTATATAAATATAAATCATAAATAAATATGTTTTACAGAACAAGTTTATATTATAAAAAGTTGAACTCATTAGAGGATTTTGTCAGTTCGATCTTCTACTGAACACAAATCTGCAGAACTCTCACTGGTCTACAAAACAAGCTAAAGATCTAAAATCTTTGATAGCTGACATTTATATTTTGCTTGCAAGAGTAATTCAATCTGCCATAAGTTATAACAAAGAAGATGACGGTTTGCTGGAACATCCAAATGCCAACAACGTTTGGTGGCGTCAACATATCGAAGTTCTCAGTGATGTTGGATATTTTAACATCACACGTTCTCTGTTTCGTAGGATTCACCTGATCCCGATGAATCTTCTAAAAAAAAATTGATCTCCAACTAGATGTCAAATTATCATGCTTTTTCATTCTATTGGCTCAAAGTACTCCTAGTGTCTGATTTGACATAATGTACGAATTTTCCAACCTTCCTGTATTGTTGTTGAATTGAGGTACCAGGATAATCTTAGGGAATGTTCTATTAGGGTTTTGTTATATTGTGTTACAGCTTCTTCCTAAGGTGTCATCCTGGTATTCTTGTTCAAGAGTTTTAAGCCAGCTGATAGAACCTCCACCTGAGAGCAAAGTTGAACAAGCGGTGAACGAGTTAATTGGCATGTCAGCTCTCGATGAAGATGAAAAAATAACTCTTCTAGGAAAAAGAATTGCGTGGTTCTCGTTACCACCTGAATTGTCAAAGGCCTCAATTCATGCATCTATTTTTAAATGTTTTGATCCGATACTTGCAATTAGTACAATGTATTCAGCTGATGGTGAAGCAGGATTATGCGATACAAGAGAAGATAATCGTTTTCTCAAAGCTCAGTTTGACAAATTCAGTCACCACGTAGCTGTGGTAAAAAATTATAATGATTGGAAAAATTTTAGAGAATCTTCCAGAATGAAATTTACTGAAAAAATTATGAAACAAGCTGAACAATTGCGAGAGCTTCATGCAGAGAATGTGTATGCTTGTGGAATTTTGAATACATCAGGTGATTATAAATTTCTGAGTTACACTCAGTTGAAAGGCGTAGATCTTTAATATCAGAGGCTTCTGTGCTATCACCTTTAGTTCTAATGCTGTTCAATGAATCGGGAATTGCATGCGATTTTGAGGACACGAATCAAAATCGTGCTCCAGATAAATGTCACGAAACAATTGCCATTGTAGATCATAAACGCCATAACGAAATGTGCAATTTTTGAGGGATTTTAGCGTCATTAGTGATCAAGTTATTAAACAAGATGAAGTTTTGTACTTAAATCAATTCTTAGTTAATCATAATGTCTATGATCTTTATACGTATAATCAGGATAAAGTTATGTTTTATATTCTTGAATAAAGGATGGATTTAGTTTTAAGACGCGCCCTCTGCTTCGAAGGATGCATCTGAACCCAATAAACCAACTAAATCCAGAAAAATGATCTTCGACCAGTTAAGTGAATTATAATGTTATTTCACCTTATTGACTATGTAGTTCAAAGTACTCCTAGTTTCCGGCTTGAAATAATGTAGGAATTCATCAACCGTCCTGGATCATTATGGAATTGAGGAAACAGGATAACCATTAGGAATAGTCTTTCAGGGTCTTGTTATATTGTGTTACAGCTTCATCCTAAGGTGTCATCCTGGTATTCATGTTTTCATCCAGGCTGCTTGAAGTCGAATTTTTGGAAAATGTCGAAATAAACGTGTCAACTTTACATTGGATCTGGTCAACTATTGCATTGTATACTTATTTATAAATTAATGTAAAAAATCTTAAATTTTATAAACTATTGTGATAGAAAATTTTTGCTATGGATATATAAAATTATGAAAATTATGATCGGTTACAAACATCCTCTATTGTTTTTTTTCCTCTCACCAACGCCAACTCGCGTTCAAAAAAAAGAGAATATTTTGATTGATTTAATAAAAATTTAGAAAAAAATTATTTAAAATTTTATTTGCATATTTGTAAAACAAATCGTTGTAACAATTTCTGATATTTTAATATTCTCATAGATAAAATTATATTTATTATTTTTATAAATAGATATCTTTTACAGAACTGGATCAATGACTTGAAGGCACTAATCAATGATTTTTATGACATTACTGAATTTTCTCAATTTGATTTCAATAACTATTTTTTTGCATAATCCTTATCCTTTATTTATGTAGTCTAATTGATTGATCGCCTGCACAACCATGTTTTTATTAGATATTTTATTAATTTGAATTTTTACGGTTTTAAATGACTATAACATGGAACCTTGTGCAAGAATTTTGAGCTTGACTGGTGGTCTAATAGACTTTAATATGATGAACATTGTATTTAATGTTCGAATGCTTTTTTTCAGCTCTTTTTTCAGAAGCGAAATGCGTCCAGCTACTTTGATTATTATAAAATTACTATCCTTTTAATATTAATTATGAATAAGCTTATTTATTTAATAACAAGAGCCTGAAATAATATCTATTATTATTGATTACGGCTTGCTTATAAATAAATAAATAAATATATTCAAAATGATTGGGTAATTTATTTAATATTTCAAAAGCTTCAGAATTTAACAAATTATCCAAATTTCTTACGAAAACGTTAATCGTTTTTAAAAAACTAATTTTTGGTACGGGAAGTTCCAGCAATTTGCCTTAAGGCACGATGCCTTAATTGCCTTAAGACAGAATTCCACTTACAGCTAGTTTATTCACGTAGTTAGTCATATAATTATCAAATTGCAAATGAAATCCAAGACAAAGTTTTCGAATAAACAAAGCTCTAGAAAAATAAAAAACAAAAAATTATGTAAAAGTATAGAATAAAAAATAATAATTAATTTTGTAATATTTTTTTACATATTGTAATATATACCTAAACCATATATTTCTTTAGGTGTGTGTTCATAAACGTGCATAGGTAGGTATATATGTATGTATATATTTATTGCTGTACACAAGTTGTATTTTTCTCGACTTCGTATATATCTCGGAGCGTAAATCTGTAAAAATGAACCTGTTTTCTATATATCTACGCATATATCTTAAATTATGAGAGGAGCTCGAGCTAGTTTCTTCGTCGTATACTACTCCACACCATAAATACTAATATACGTACTACTCGACGTCAGAGGAAGTCTTATCTAACAAAAGTGCCCTTGATTTTTATACATTTTTTGGAATGGAGTCAAGAAATTCGGCACCACGGCAATTTAAGTGATACCTGTCTGTGCATATGAAAAAACTTTGTATCATACATTAGCTAGAGAAATAATTGCTCTCCAGTTTGCAGGTTTAATTGAACAGAAGACTGATATTAAAGGAGTTCATAGTTCTGGTGATCTGGATTGCATTGTACAAGTTCTTCAAATGCAAAAATAATTCACAAATCTCAAAATAAAACACTTAGAGCCACTGTAAACTCTTCCTAATCAATAACGACTAGATTTTTCAACTAATTTTAAGTAAATACTAAGAAGCCACGAATCATAGGTATCATTATTGATTTACCCAATGTCCAAATCCACAAATTTAGCAAATTATTTAATACAAACCAACTTGAGGACTGAAGAAAAAGTAGTCTGCAGGTTTGAAGAGATACAAATATATTCAATATTTGATTATTTCTATTTGACTATGTGTCCATACCTTTTTATGAATCTCTATGTCGTGTCCAGTGTCTCAGCTTTCAATTCCCTTCACTAAAGTCGTTAATCAACTTGATTTTCCTTCTGTTCCTTAATTTTCCCTTACTGATTTTTCCTGGCCGTGGCAGTTGTTCTTTGAAAATTATATACACTCTTCCAACAGCAATTTTTCCCGTATCGCATTCATTAATTTGCTGATCCATTTTATTCCTAATTTTTAATTTGTTCTTTGCAACACATTTTGTGATTAAAAATGTTATATTTTATTAATTTTTTCCACTTTTTTGGATCGCCTTGAGATCTTTACCACTATGTGAAAAGACTAAATGTAATATGTATAACATAAATGCTGTTTTTGATAATTTTATGCCCATAAATAACATATTTAATATTGATATTCTAAGTTTGTGGTACCATTCTTGATTAAATTTGGTGTTTTTTAACTTCTCGTGGGATAAGTTTTAGTAATCGTCCAAAAATGCAATATGAAAATATTTCCACATCTTTATGTATCAGATGATTCTGTCTATTTTGGTGAAACTTAGAAAAAACGAATATATGTATGTGTGTGCATGTGCGTACGTGTGAATACAATTTTTTATCTACGTTTCCGAGAGCAGAGCTCGACCGATTTGAATGATTCAAAAACATTCGGTTTTTACTTATGGGGAGACGTGCTAATTAGTTTTTGGCAAAGATAGGTCCAATCGTTATGGAGATACGGAGCAAAAAGTGCAGAAAATAAAAATTTAGTTTTTGAAAACAAACCATCCGATTTGAATGATTCCATAAACAATAAATTTATAATAATGAAAAGACGTGATGATTAGTTTATACTAAATGATGTATATTAAATAAAGTTTAATAAAAATGTAGGTATTTATGTAAGAAAGTTTAGAACAATTTGTGTTAAAGTGAAGTAGTAAGTTGAAATATAATAATCTCTGTTTAATTAATATGTCTCAAATGATGATGATGAAATTGAGTCTATTATATTTATAAGTCCATTATTATCTGTATTCTAAATAATATGTATCTATTCCATGTTTTCCATATTTATCTACCGAATCTGTGCAACATAACATAAAGTCTTGTCGGTTTCGAATTTTACACGTCTCTCAACCTAGTATTGTATCCATTTCGAGCAGAGCAAAGTTGCAATAAGCATTTCGTCGTCCATATATAAGATGATTCTGTATATAAATGTACCTTTTGATATTTCGAAGGGCTTGCGATACACGCCCGGACAGAAACCAGTTTCCATGCATTTCGGTGCAAATGTATTAGAGTTTATAGGGAACCCATACCAAGGCACACGATTTTATGTTGAAACATTTGAATATAGTTGTGACAGAGGTAAGAAACCTTTAGAAATAAATATGGGAATATTTGAAGTAATTATAGTCACCCAAATGCACTAGCAAACTCCTTGCTAACAGAAAATTATCGTCGTAGACTGATAGAAAATCGCCACTTGACTTAAGTCATCAATTTCCTTGATGAAGATTATTATTATTTATAAGAAAATATTTAAGTGTATATTATTATCATTAAAATTTTATCTATAACGAATGGAAAAACAACTATTGAGTTGCTTTTTCTAACATGTCATTATGATATACAATGTCTCTTTTACGGCTGGCAATTGTAATAACAAATTTGCTAAATGTTCTTAACTGGACAGTTGTATATATAGTATTGAATAACAAAAAAAAATTTGAAGTAATAAAACCAACTCTGGCAGTAAGTAAGTACAAAAACAACTCAAATTTAGGCGTTTTACACATAAACTGCAACGTCACTTGTATGTTATGAAGCTAGGTCAGAAAACCCCTGTTATCTAAGATCGTTTTTTTGACATTTGCGCGGTTTCTATGTTAGGTTTCCTATCTCACAACCTGAGAAAACGCTTAACAGCACAGCAACCACATAGCTTTTGTCAATATTTAGACCGAATTAGTAAAAGTTCTTCATAACATAGCCTTGCCATAACATTGGTTTATATGCGGCTGAATTGGTCTATTAACCAGCCTTTGGACTACACAGTTTTTGTCATATAAGGTGAAGCAGGGCTTAAAGGTTCCATTCATCATTATCTCAAAAACAAAGTACATTATTTTTAATGATACTGTTTTAAAGTAGGGGACAAACTATCTGCAACCAGCCATCACCTTCATTCTTATGACGTCGTACTCAGGAAAAAAATAAAGATGTATCAATATTCATACCAAAAGTATTATTATTTGTTAGTAATTTTTTTGGTTTTGAGCTCTTGTATTAGTTAATGATACCTGAATACAATTTTTAGGTATAAGTTAATTGTTATGTAAGATGTATTATTATTTTCTGTTAGACTGAACTTTTCTTATATAATTTCTATAAAATGTCGATGGGGTAAAATGGAGCCCTTAAACCTATAAATTGGCAACGATGTTAATAATAAGTTATACTGAAAAAAAGTAGACTAAGTTTAAGTAATTTTGCAAAAAAAATTAAATTAATAGTTATTTGACCTCTGCTGATAAATATTTTTTTCGAAATACCAGATCAAGTTTATATACAAATAAATATTTTTAAAAAAAGTTTTCATAATATTCATATTTTACAATCGTTATATAATGTAACTTAATCTGCTGATAAATTTTTTTTGAAATACTAGATCAAGTTTATAAATAATGAAATCTTTGTAAAAAATGTTCCCATAAAGTTTCTATTTTACATATTTTATGTAATGTAACTATTATTTCGCAAAATCCCTTTGAAATTGAAAAAAAAAGTTAGATCTTTTTGCCCCCTGGCTGTCTCTTCTTACCATGCTCATGGAGCAAAAAGGGACACATGACAAATTTTAGAATAATAGTTAAAAAATATTCATATAATAAAACGTTAGAAAAATTTACTAAATTCGATAGTTATTTGATACATGTTATGTGTTTCCTAAAACTTAAATTAAACCTTTGTGCCCCTACATGAATTTTTAGATACCTAAGTAGTTGTAACTATACTGACAAGTAAACCTATCATACAGTTTTGAAAATCCAGGACAATCAGAGACAAATACCATAAATATATCTCAAAATCTTTATATTTCTCAAAATATCATAAATATTTCTCAAAATATCAAATTTTACTCAAAATATCATGAATATTTTTTCAAAAATTAGGATCGCAAAGTGGGTTCTAAGCCTGTGGTTCTATGACTCATGATTCGCAAGAAAAATTTCAGTTTATTCTATTATTTATTTATTAAGAACTATATTTAACAACAAAATAACTTTAATGATTTTTATTGAATAAAAAAAATAAACAATTTCTAAACAAGCGTGTATAGTAAAGCACTCTGATTTTTAAGCATTTTTCGGAAAATTTAAATGTATTGAGGTGTTTAATGCAGGTAAAATAAAAATTACACAGTAAAAAAGTGAAGTATTACGAATTGTTTTTGAATAAAATAACCTGAAATCTAAGATCTCACAATTTTATCGATTCAACATTTTTTCTTACATTTAAATATTATTCCTCTCCCCTGGCATAAAACTAGTATATACAAGAACTCACACAACTTCAACTGTATAATCTGCAAGGTTCAAATGGGCGTTCTAAAATCACGGAAAAGTCAAAGATTCATTTCTGTTTTCTATCAAAAATTACAAGTTATCTTTAAATGTGATTACATACACGAGTTACATTGGAAAACTTGAACATTATACCACAGAATGGGATTCGAAATGAGCATCATCGCAAAATGTGAACTAGATTAGAAATGAAAAGATGTATGTGGTTCAGATTTGTTCTGAATTATTGTATTATATATATATATATATATATATATATATATATAATATTATTGGTATTTTATCTGGGTAATTGAATATAGATTTATATTAAAAAAGCTGTGATTTATATACTAAATTACAGAAAAATTGTATATTTGTTAGAATTTCAGTCAAGATTACTCTACGAATCTTTTTTTGTTAATTTTGAACAAAAGCTATAAGTAAAAATTGTAACAAAATATCTATTTAGATTAGGTAAGACTGAGTATGATTGTGTTAATTTTTTTGATCAGCAATAATTTTGTTAATTTACCAGCTAGTTGGAGGAAAAGTAGATCAAATAGTAATTTAAACATTTGTCTGCTAAGAAATACTGAAATACTTGTACGATAGATTAGCCATAAAATCAAATAATATAAAAAATTCGAACAAATCGAACAAAAAAGATTATGATGATATAGGGCGCTGACTCAATGCTATAATGGAAAATTGTTCAAACAAACATACTTCATCTTTTTGGACCCTATCTCATAATCAGTATAGTTTTAGCTGTTATGACGACTGTCACTACTGTACCCAGTCTCCCCTACCTATAGAAATATTAGGAAAAACGTGTAAATTATTTTCGGAATATATCAAATACTTAAACGATTTATTTAATATTATATTACAAATATTCTTTTAAAAATTCATGACTATTTTAATTCTGCAAAATGCCTATGGTTCTAAGAGGTTCTCTTCTTACAAGATTTGAAAAAATAAAGTTTGATAAAAATATTATGAATAACAGGCAGATAATTTATACTCTGTTTAGATTAGGTACATTTGCATCATAATTTAATATTCGTTATTAATATTACATTTTTTAACCATTCATGAGAATTATTACAAAAAGTTTCATGAGAATTATTATAAAAACTACTTCACAAAAATTTTATAATTCCAGAATATTTAATCAAATATAAGTTGAAGAAATATTTATTAAATTATAAGTTCAATAGAAAACCAAACTAATATGTTAGAAACGTATATCGTGAAATTTAAGCTTAGATAATTTTTTGTATTTTTGTTTTGTAATTTTTCTCATAATTCTAATTTTAAATAGTAAAAATTAGGTATAATGTAAAAATCCTATAATTTTTAGTAAAAGTTTCAGTAAAATTAATGTCGTATATTATAAAGCATATATTGATTGGAACATTTAACTAAACTATTAAATTAAAAAAGAGAAACATAACAAGAATAATGTAAAAATGTAAGAGTAAAAAGTACATGATTTAAAAATAATTAAAATTTAGAAGAAGTTATATATTTAAAATAATACAGAAAATTAATTGTAAAGATTGCGATGCAATGTATGTGGGTGAAATAGAATAACAACTAGAATTTACATTATTAGAAGCAAACTTTTATAAATATAAGTCTTTTTAATTTACTTTTATTTGAATTGTAAATACTTGTAAATGCTGTACTTTTTGCTCCCAAGTTAAAATTGTCAAAAACTAGACATTTCATCTAACAATATTCACAATGCCACAATAAAACACATAATATGAATTCAATCATCCCTATAAACCAACACTTTATATCTCTCTAAATTGATAATATCATCTTTATTGCGAATTTTATATTTAATCTTCTATAAATATCAAAATATCAATTTTCACATAACGATATAAAATAGTATTTTCTAGAATTACATGTACAAGAATAACAGAGCCAACTACGAGGATATTTTAATCAAAATCTGCAGTAATTGCAGAAAAGAAAACTAGGTCATCGAAAAATAAATATGAGGTAGGTATCGATATAATAAACTTGTCGCAATTAGTTTCTGTATTTTGATTCAATTATTTTTACCAATACACACACATATGTATTATTATGTAATATAGTATATATGTATATATAGTGAAATATTTTTTATTATGATTAAATGGTAAAAAATAGCCCGCCAATTTCCAAGACAAACTAAGCAAATGATATTAATATTATTTATCATGTTATTATTTTATCATTCATTTATCTGCATTTATCAAAGGAGAATTATTAGAAAATTAAATTAGACAAACAATAAGAAGTTGGAATTGAGTAGAAGAGCTAGGGAATTGTTGCAAAAGTTTTTTTTTGAACTTACATATCTTGAGATCCACTGAATATATTTCTACAAAATAAAGATGAATATTTGCTATTACTATTCCTCTACTCAATCTGTAAAAATAATTCCAAAATTATTGTTCACTAGCTGTACTCAATTTACGCTTTGCCATGTTTTACTTTCAATTAAAATTTGAACAAAAATGCAGATTTGTTGCATCTAGTCTACCAGTTTGTTACTTGTCTTCCTGCCTATATAACCATCTATCTACCTGTCTACCTGTCTACTTCTGTACTTCTCTACCTGTTTACCTATATACCTTTCAACTTGTCTATCTGTCAGTTGTCCTATCTACCATTTTACATATACTTCAATTTACCTATGTCCACCAGTTTATTTATGGTTCAAGTATTACGTAAGTACTATAGGGGGGCGGGGGGGTTGTTGATTTGCTTATTTTGGGTTGACATGGGGGCAGGGAAGTCTGGATGATAATTACGTCATAAGTAGTATTTTTATTTTTTACATTAATTGCAAAATGTTGACGTAAGCATGGGGGTAGGGGGTAAGAGCTTTGCTTACTTTTGCTGATAAAGGGGATGGGGGGTAAATAATTGTAATAAATCTGCTTACGTAATACTTGAACGATCCCTATCTACTGATTTACTTGTTTACCTATTTATCTGTCTACGTATCTATCTACCTGTTTATCTGTTTACCTATTTACCTGTCAACCAGTTTACATGACGCAGTTAAGTAAAGAAATATAAAAATGGCGAATTGTTTTTTTTTCGACAACAATAACTATCAATATTTCACAAATTCAACAATCAAAATCCTATCATTATCTTGCAGGTTAACAACTTTCCGAATCCTGGCCGCTGTCCCTTCCTTACCAAAAGTTAGCAGGTACATTAGAAACTTATCAGAACATCGTACGATGATTTTGCCGTGTGTTCTGTTTCGTTTGTGTGGATGTGTGTTGTAAAATTATACGTTTCTCTATATAAGATTGCCCATATGAATATATGTGTGTCAGATCGGCTACTGTGTCCCGCAATACAAGACGTTTCGAGTTAAGAGTTAAGAGGAGAAAACAGGTTCTGACTAATGACACCACGCCGAGTCTTGCATAAATCAACCGCTATACCTGTATTAACATTAACACAAACATACTGACATCGAAAAAGGCGATAGGATGAGAGCTGGAGATACTTTTGAAGATTTTTATTAAAGAAAATTTAAATTTAACTTGTCACACCGTGCAGTAATTCACTAAATTCACAAACCCGCAGCATAAACTCATTAACCTTAACAAACCTTAAGGCAAATTGCTGGAACCGTTATAAAAATTTTAAATGTTTTTAACCTAACTTCCAATCATTTTAGATATTTAACTAGTGGTGTATCGTGCCTAAAGGCAAATTGCTAGAGCTTCACGTACTAACAATTTTTTTTTAAAAAAGATTAATTTTTATTTCTAAACTTTGAGAAAAATTGATTTTCGAGAATTTTGAAAATTTGAAATAAATTGACTTTTTTTAAATTTAGAATTTTTTTTTAATTTGAAATTTGTTGAAAACATTTTTGAACTTTTTTCAAAGCAATCGTGCTGCGTGTCTGTTTTAGAGAAGAAATTTCGATTATTAAAATCTCTATAAAATATCTGATAATATGATGTGCACATGTCTAATGATCATTTTGATCAAATGGCATTTTTTTACTTTTTACAAAACTGCTTGACCTGCAAAAAATTTGATGAATTGATGAATGATGAATTGATGAAGAAGTGATGAATTATCCAAAAAATTCATCACTTCTTCAGTTATTGAAATCGAACGTTCTCTCAAAAACTGAATTTATATATCTGGCACATTTTGCTTCATATCTTCGAAACGGTTGGACCTACCTTGTCTAAAAACTAATCAGCATGTCTCCTTATCAATAGGAATCGAATTTTTTTTGAATTATTCAAATCGGTTGATCCATGTTTTTGAAACCGTCGACGAAGAATTGTATTCACACATACATATACATACACACATACATAAATTTTTCTAAGGTATGTAAAAATGTTCAGAAACCTTTGAAACGTACAGATAAACATATCTTTATTTATTTTTATATATAAAAATGTTTCCTTTAGATTTTTTTTTGCGATTACTATAACTTACCCTACGGGAAGTTAATGAAAAAATTTTTTTTTAATTTTTTTTGCAAATTTTGGAATAAAAAAACTTTTTCTTATCTTTTTCAAAAACTATTTTTTTCTTCACATTGTCAACACAAGCCAAATGTTTTCTGAAATATTCTAATCAGATGATACGTTCTCTTAATAACTGCTATTTTAGTGGTTTAATTATAAAAATGGATTAAAGTTTATACTAAAAGGTACATTTATACAGTTAAGCAACAGACTCGTATTTTTGAAGTTGGCTTATACTTTTTATATTTTTATTATTTGTATACATAAATATTGTAAAAAATATTTATAATTTTAAATTTATATATATTTTGCAAACAAAAATTGATATATTTAAAATATATATGTAATTGATATATTTAAAATATATATGTAAGTTCATACTTTATATTTGTATTGAGTATTAATAATAAAACAATTGTTTATATAAGTCATAGTGTAAGTTAAGTTTTTTATTAAAATAAAATATAAAAATATTTTTACTTTAAAAATATCGTCTCCATGCAACAAAAGCCTGTTCTCAGAACTTTTCTTTAAACCAGTGCAATTATTTTACAAATAATAGAAATAATATTATCAATTTACTATGATAAAATAATATCTGTCTCATTGTAATAAATGAAAACAGTACATCGAATCAAAAATTGCAATTGAAAACGTGTACTTCTATCAAATATGATTCTTTTCACGAATCATATTTGATAGAAATACACGTTTTCAATTGCTTTCTATTTTTCCAGTTTTTCTTATCAACCGTGAAAACTAATTGCGACAAGTTTAATATATCGAGACGTACATCATATTATTTTTCCGATGACCTAGTTTTCTTTTATTCAATTACTGTAGATTTTGATTATAAATGTCCTCGTAGATGAGAATAGTATTCTTGTGCACGTAATTCTTGGAAATACTAACTAAGAGATCATTATTGAAAGCCATTTGAAACATTATTATATCGAAACTCATTGTAAATGAAATATAAACCTCGTAACAAGAAAAATATTAATATCATGACAATTGGAAAAGAAATACATAATAAATTTATTGTCATTATTTTATTTATTTCTAGTAGATACTCCACTGGGCTTTTCATGTATATTGTTAAATGTCTGAGCTCATGATTTTATATGAACAAATCAGATAATAAAATCATTAAAAAGCCATTGAATTTTAATTGTTTTATTATATTTGTTCGTTAAATCAGAACTCAGTAATAAATCAATTAGAACAGAAATAAATTATTAAGCTATTAAAGTATTTAACTATATTGCAACCAAATATATATAAGAGAGCTAGGAGCTATTTGTAACAGGGGTAACTAGTAATTAGGGCTTTTGAATAAGATATTAAACAATATTAAAATATTTTTTTGCCTCTATTGTAAATTGTACCATCATAACTTTAAATTTTATAATCCTATTTCGTGTCAAATTTATCAACATTTGATAATGTGTTACAATTTTTGTGATTGATAAATTATTTAAATATATTGATTAATGCAAAAAAAAAATTAGTAATTAATTAGGGGTTAGTTGAACCAAAATCTTGGGCTAGTTGTAACATGTTTGTTATGTATATGTTTGTAAAATCTGAGCACATATAAATTGTGCTACAGAAGACACTATATCTTTTATTAACTTCCCGTAGAGCAAGTTATAGTAATCGCAAAAAAATCTAAAATATTTTTTTATATATCTTTACGTTTCTAAGGTTTCTGAACATTTTGGCATACCTTAAAAAAAGTGAATGTATGTGTGTGTATGTGTGTATGTGTGTGCGTGTGCGGATACAATTTTCGTCGACGATTTCGGGAACACAGGTCAACCGACTTGAATAATTTGAAAAACATTCGATTTGTATTGATAAGGAAACGTGCTGATTAGCTTTTGGCATAGGCAGGTCTAGCCGTTTTGAAGATACGGGACAAAAAAAAAAAAATGGTAATTCAGTTCTTGAAAGAACGAAGCGTCCGATTTGAATAATTTAAAACACATTTTATTTATATTGACTAAACGAAGAACTGTTCAAATTTTTGAAAGGTAGGTCCAGCGGATATGAAGCTTCAATAAAAAAATTAAAAAATGGCTTTTGGCGGTCAAAAATGATCATTAGACATATGCATATCAAATCATATTTTATAGAGATTTTATCAATGTGTACACATTTTGTGTCAATTTTTTTGGGTTCCGTGATTTCGAACAAAGATTTTTAATTTTGATGTTTTTTTTATATGTTTCAAACAAATGTCCTCGACATTTCCGACAGTATGGAATAACCGATTGGTATGATTGAAAAATCATTCGGTTCGTACTCGATCGCGAGGCGTTTTTGCAAAAGGCAATTCTGCCGTTTCGGAGTTATGGAGCGCAAAGGGTGTAAAAACGGTTATGCAGTTTTTAAGAGAACAGATAATACAATTAAATTAATTCAAGAAACATTTTGCTTGAGTAAACAGCGTGAAAGAGCGTGACAAGAGCCCGATATATTATTTATTACTATTAATTACGACTTGTTCATGAATAAATTATTTTATTATTTGAGTAAATCAACAACTTGGTTATCGTCTAAATCCATAAATACCTATAGAGAGTTTTTCTAACATCGATAAGGTATATAAAATCCATTATTTTGTCCACACTGATATTCTTCCAATAAATAAATATGCACTAGATTTCTGCACCAAGCTGACTCTCTAATTGCAAAATATCATTATTCAATATTTTCTTCTCACTTTCTCGATTTCATTATTAATATTGGCACTGGCTAGTAATTTTATTGCCACCTATATCTATATAGTAGTAGTACAACCGCCAATGATAGATATATTATTGATAAATTAATACTTTCTTCTCATTTCCTATACATTGATCGACTATTACACACGGCTTGTTTTCTAACTTTTCAATTGTATTAGATTGTATGTAATTGACTTCATTTCATTTGATGAAAATAGCCAGTAATATTTATATAATTTCTCTAAAAATGTATATCCTTGAGTTGGTGTCGGTGGTTTTTGACTTTTTTTGCTTTCCCCAAAAACTAGTCGTTTTTTCATGCTGTCAACTTTGAATTAATTATTATCACTGGTATGACAAATTTCATCATCTTCATCTACAAAGCTTAAAATTTAATATATGCCTGATATGCTCAAAAATTAATATATGCCTTAAATCTATTACATTTTTCATAAATAATTGCCCAAATATAAAATTACTCTTTATATTCATTTGCATCAGGATAACCTTTAGCGTAAAATATAAACATGAGAGTAAAAGCATAAAAAAAACTTTTGAAGATGAACTTTATCGTCGAACAAGATTAGTTTTGGTACATTGTAAGGAAGATAAAAAGAATGATATTTCCCCAGCGCATACGAGTGGTAGGATGAGGGCTAGGGTTAAACTTACTCACTTACGCAGTTGATAATAAAATAAGAATGAATCTAAGATTTTCACTAAAATCAGTATAGAATTTATAGGTAGGTACCTAACTTAAATATAAACTTTATATAAATGATATATACATTTCTGATTTTATATAAATTACATAATAATGCAAGTATTTTATATGGTGTGTATGTTAATTTTCTAATATATTAAATGAGGCATTGATGCCTTAATAAATTAAAATAAGACACTTCTCTAGATATTTACAAGATTTGCACTAAACGAGAGTTAGTGCAAATTTCCAATTATGTTAAAAATATAAAAAAAGATTACCTAAATTTAAAAATAAATTAACTAAATCTTTAGTCTTTTATAAATATTTACTACAAATATTTTGAGCAAAAGTTCAAATTTTGTAAAGAAATTTTATAAAAAAAAATTATAATAACGATTTCTCTTGTTATTTTAAGTATTATATCAAAACTTTAGATTTCTACTATATACAACTCTCTAAGTACTTATAAGATTCACTCTAAACAAATATGTCGCAAAAATAACTTATGAATTAAGAAATAAAGGTAAAACGTTTCTGAATTTTATATAAGTTCTATAAAATTTCAGTACATGATATTTGTAATTGTAAATTCATTATGAAGTAATATTTTTTGTAAAAAATTCGAATTGTTTTAATAAATTGAGGAGTGTTAAATAAAAAAATGATGCATGTTAAATAATTGTCAAAATCATTTATTATAACCTAAATCTAATATAAATTTTGTTGTAAGTGACATTTTTTCTTGTAGCAAGTTGCATACACTTTCTGATATATGTTAATAATTGGTTTAATTCATAATACTTTTTATTTATATTATTAACCACCTGTCTACCTGTCTCTGTGTAACCTGCCTACCTGCCTGTGTCCACTAACGACCTGTCGCTGTGTCCACCTGTCTGCCTATCTACATTTATATTAAGTCTACCCGTTCACTCTTCAACCAGTTTTTCTGTCAATAAGTTTACCTGTCTATTAGTTTACCTGTCTACTTATTTACCTGTCTATCAATTTACCTGCCTGTCTGCCTGTTTACCTGTCTGTCTATCCACTTAATTAAGAGTCTACGCATCAACTTCTTATCTGTCTATGTATCCACCCATTTACCAGTGTACTTATCCAACTGTTTACCTGCTTACTTGTTACTTAATATCAAACTTATCTGTCTACCAGTCTATTTCTCTTCATGCCTCTATTTGTTTACCTGATTAGTTTTACCTGTCTAACTGTCTTGCTTCCTACCTGTCTATTAGTTTACAAGTAATAATTGCCAATCTGCTTACCAATTTACTTTTTTCATTTTTACTTTACTACCAATTTGCCTGTCTACCTCTGTGCCAGCACACCTGTATACCTACCTACCTGTTCACCAATAATTCTATCTGTTATGTATCAACAATAATTAATTTTAAAGATCATATTTGACGAACAATATCAATTTATGCATTTGGTCTGTTGCAGATATAATACTCCAAGAATTTTAAAAATTTGTAATCTTATAGATTTTGAGGTGCTTTTTAGGAGTTTCAACTTTGCCATGTCAAATTTTTACCACGTGGCTCCGCCATCTTGGAAAAATGGCGTCAAAAAACAGTTTTTTTAACAATATCTTTTTTCCGGCTCATTGTACGATAAAAGTAGCTATGCACGAATTAGACTAGAAAAAATTTCCTACAAATAATTCAATAACTGTTTTTATGTAAAATCGATCAAAATAACTTGAGAGTACGGGCGCCTCAAAGTCTTTGAGAAAATAATTATTCAGTTTATAATCTAATATTTGTTTATAAATCAGAAAGCTTCATAAATTTTCGTCATGGTCCAATGTCATACACAACTAGTTAATAAATTAATTAATCTATTACCAGTGAAATCATCACGACTTTCTAATTTCCATCGGCGCCTCGACTTCAAGTGTATACAAGCACAAAAATCGACGTACATGTCTGTATGTAACACCAAATATATTATGTGCTTTTTTACGATCGAATAAAACATTTCATTTTACGATCGCACCCAAAAACAAAAAATATACTAGATAAACGTTATGGTTATTTATTATTATTATTTGTTTTATTGCCCAGTTCATAGCGTATACGATAGAATGATTCACCATACATAATGATCAGCGGAATAAAGTGGAGTTTCAGAATGACCTTACACGATACTGTTCGATTTGTAAGAGGAAAATGGTTTTAAAATTATACCAACACTCGATTTAATAGACAATTACCGTTTATCAATTTATATTTATAGACATAAAACGCTTAATAGATACAACAAGCAATTGGTCTACCTATTCTGATTCTTATCTTATTTTTATATTTGAGGTCTATGTTTTATTACAAGTAAGCGTTTCAATTTTCGCGAGCAGTCAATTTTTAATTGTTTTGGTTGGTACACATGTTCTGAACATATGTTCAAAGTTTCAATTACATAGAAATTGTTTGTTTTTAACCCAAAAAAAAACAATTGCACTCTCTGGTACTCGTTACTATGATTTACTATGACATTATCATCATCTCGTATATTATCAATAAAATTTGTATATTATTCTACTATCTTAAAAACTAGTTGATTCTATTAGTTTACGTAAATGTTGCTGCGAACTATGATAAATGATTAAAATTCGTATATAAAAACGCCAAATGTTTCTAGGCATACATCTATAAGAAATCTTTATGTTTGAAACTATAGGGATAAAATTTAATTAGTACCAAAATTTATTGTTCAAATTAGATTTTCAAAGAGCTGTATAAAAACTGGATTCATCGAGATCAATAGATGTAAAAATTCGTAATTTATAAAATGACCTGAATAACTATATTTTGCAAGCATAACAAGATATAGTTCTTTTTAATTGTAAATTAATTAAAGGTTTGAGTAAAATCTTTTACTTCTCGCAATCAGTACTTTGCTATCATATTAATAATAAAATAATTTTCTTACAAGACTATTTTTATGTAACATTCAACATTTTGCTCATAGGATTTATCCTATCAAATAAATTTATAGATTATTCTTTATTTAATAATGTTTATTTATTAAGGCTTAAATATAATATACCCAGCAGTTGCCGATTAGTGGAATGAAATTGAATATTTAATTTTCCCACTAAAATATTATAATTTAAAAAATTGGTATAACGATTTGCTTTATAAATATGAATATTATAATTATATTATTATTATATCTCTATCAAAATATATAAATTTGCATCAAATCAAACAAAATATTCTACTTTTTCCACACGAGTTGGCGTTGGTTTTGAGAGAGGATAAAAACAATAGATTGTTATTTGAAACCGGTCAGAAATTTTTATAAATTTACAAAATTTTCAATTACTATTTTTAATAATAAAATTTACAATTTCATACAACAAATTTTATAAATAAATAACAAATAACTGATACTAAATCAAGGTAACGTTGACACGTCCATAGTTTTCCAAAAATTCGACTTCCAACCAGCCTGGATGAAAACAAGAATCCCGGGATGTCACCTTAGGAGGAGGATGCAACAAAATATAACAAGACCCTAATAGACCATTCCTTAGGATGATCCTGGTACCTCAATCCCACAACGATCCAGGAAGGTTGAAGAATTTGCACATTATCTCAAGTCGGAAACTAGGAGTACTTTAAACCACTTAGTCAATAAGGTGAAGAAACATCATAATTTTACACGTCTGGTCGAAGGTCAGTTTTTTTGAAGTTCTATTGGGATCAGATGCATCCTTCGAAACAGAGGACGCGTTATGTTAAAATATCCAACATCACGGCGAACTTCGATATGATGACGCAACCAAACGTAGTTCACATTTTGTGAATGTTGCTGCATATCATCACACTATTTTTTATCTAAAATTTACGTTATCGTAACGTTTATTAAAATAAAGTATTTTTAAGAGCCGCATGTGTGCAAAACGTTAGCAGCCGCTCTTGAAGATTTTAGGGTTTCCATGGCCAGTTTTTGAAGATAGTATTTGGATTCAAGATCAGAAGACTCTTTATTAGTAAGATTCTTGCAGAGTTTCGTTTAGGAGAAGTCCAAACCGACAATTTCCCCATTTTAATATAAGTTTCACTTCTTGTATTGATAACTATTTTGTAAACAAATATTTTTTATAAATTTTATTTTTTGAAAAGGATGGTTAATCATCAAAGAATTTTGTAAAGAGAAATTGTTATATTAATTATTTGATAAAGTTGTATAAATTTATTTTGTTATTTAAAAGAATAAACTTGTGCGCAAACTTGTAAAAAATACATATTTTTGTTACTAACAATTTTGGTATACAAATAAATTTTGAAAATATTCAAGAGTTTTTTTTATTAACTAAATTAATTGAATCACTAATATAAATTTCTAATTTTTAATATAAATTTATTTGCTCTCCATTAACTTTAGAATTAAATGACATAAAATTTGATAAATTGGTTATATTAACTCTTAGAAAAAAATATCCCATTTGAAATAATTTTCTTTAATTTTGTGAGGAAGAGTGTCCAAAAAAATTAATTCTTGTATTAATATTCAAAAAAATTACGTGGATTTTAATTCTGCAAGTTCATTAAAATAATTTAAAAACTTAATTATAGTAGGTACATCATTATGCATTATTAGTGCTATTATAATATTGAAACATCTAACATCGTGATTTATCCATATGCTCTATAAATTTACAATGATTTTAAATGCAAGCGTATTCACAGCATACAAAGAAAAAACTTGTATTTTGTATGTGAAAAAAACCACCAATTAATGAATATCTATATTATTTAAAAAAAAACACAATGAAAAATTATCTGAAAGTAATATTTCCTATAAATTTCTTCTCTTGTTTCATGCTACAAAAATAAATAAAAAAAATCTGTGCCACGACAAAAATAAAAAAGATCGAACCAAGTGTAATTGCGATAGTGGTCAAGAAAATTTACTAGCAATACTCAATGTTTCAATTTAAGTTTATAACATACGAGGGACCAAAAATATATTTATAGCTGGACACGTAGGTTAAACTACCAACGTTTTATTAGAAAATACCAATAAAAATGGAACTAATAAATGCCACTGGGAAATAATAAATGTCATCGAAATACCACATGTTTGAAAACCCTAATCCAAAACAGGACTATAACACCATACTTGCAAATATATATATATATATATATATATATATATATATATATATATATATATACATTTATATAAATCTTTAATACGTAATACCAGGCAAGGAAAACCTTTGAGTATTTTTATAAATTTTAAATGCACTTGTTGCATATTTTATCTTTGACATTTTTTATGAAGAATCTGAAATTATTGAAAAAAAAAACTCGATTCGAAGATGTTAAATATTCATTGAAAAATTATTTTAATTTAATTAACATAATTTCTATATTATGAACTCTTTGCTACGTATCTTCGAAGCGGCAGGACCTGCTTTGCCAAAAATTAATCAGCGTGTATCCCCATCAATGGGTATCGAATATTGTTTGGATAATTCCAATTGGTTGATCTGTGCAACGAATTCGAGGAAAAAAATTATATCCAATCAAAACACACACACATGCACACACACATACACACATCAGATATATCTAAGATATACTAAAATACTTAGATACTTAGTAAACGTTGAAAAATTTCGATCTCTCAGAACTCGCCCTACGATAAGCTAAAAATAAAATCTTTCATTACAAACACTAAATATATTGTCAAGTTTGTTCATATTTAATCAAAATAATCATTTTGAATTTATCGTCACATCCAATTGACTAATACTGTGATTGACCCTCAAGGGGGAAAAAATTTGGGGTCCACAAAATGTTAATATTTTTACATTAGGTTCATCCTTACCATTAAAGATATTTATTTAATGCTTACGTCATTTTGTTATTCTAAATCAAATTATAAAATTATTAGCATGTATTTTTTCCTTCTAAAGACATTACAATAACACAGGTCCACAAAATAAAAAAAGTTGTCTGTATTGGTGTACGGCCTATGTTTTCCAATATGTTATTTATGGCTGAACATGAACCATATGCTCCAAAAAATGAACAATATGCTTCACGCTTTTGGGTGACGTACGCACGTACAAGTCACGCATAAAAAAGCCTCGTACATGATATGACAACCAATCACAATCGACCCGTATAGAAATGATATCATCGAGAGCGAATGACGAATCATTGGCACTCGACTCGGCCGTAACGCACTTCCGTTGCGTTTGTACGGATTTACACACTAGTCGCGCCTAAAGAAGTTTTACTTAAAAAACTTAACAAAATCTACAGAACAGGGACGAATTAATAGCATTTCAATGGAAAATTATGTAGAAAAAATTGTTTTGAGATACAAGCGTGAATAAGGAACGAATTAAGCTGGTATGTCGGGGTACCGCTGTATTTATGTAAATTTTAAGTGAATATAATTTCTAAAACCTTACATTTTAATAAGCAAAATCGATTTTGTTGTATTCAGTACTCTCAGAAGTTGCAAAACATCACTTAAGATAGAAACAGTTCCATTCCTCTGAGTGTCAACCGCTGACACTAAACCGATACCAGAAGACCGCAAAAAATTCTCGAACGACGGGTCGGTCGGACATACAATACACAAAAATGTCACAATAGAAGAACACGGAATAATGGAAATAGCTTGTAAAATATATCTATCCGACGACAACAAAAGGGAATTGTTTTCAACTGTCTAGCTGATAAAAGTCATACAATTTTACGACAACGCAACAAACGCTCCATATATGTTTTCGCATGTTCTGATATATTTTGTACTTCTCATTGTTCACCAATTGCAAATGTGCTGTTTATGTGTATAATGATTGCTTATTTGCAGCTCACCTAGATACTAGATAGTGCCATTGTTAATGGAGACATGCTAAGTTTTATCTAGTATTGTTGGAGTAAACGGTGATTGCGATCGATTTTGAGCGAGAACGCAGCGGGTAAAAAGATCCAACACCGATATCCTAAAAACAAGTGTAGTTAAGATATGTAACCAGTCATCACCTTGATTTCGGAAAATAAATGACAATGTTTGAAAATCCATAAAAAATTAGGTTCTTTCATTGCGAGTTTTTTTGGTTGTGAGCACTGTTGTTTAGTTCACGAGACCTTAATATAATTTTAAAATATGCGTTATTGAATTGTTTTATAAGATGTATTGTTAATTTTAAATTAGATTATTATTTAAGTTAGTATTTGGATAGCTAATCTAGATAGTGGTGAATAGTTCATTATTAATGGAGAGATGCTAATTTTTATCTACTTTTGTTGGAGTGATTGCGATCGATTTTGGAGATAGGCTAAAATGTAACTAGAAGATCCGCAGGTAAAAAGGTCCAACACCAATAACTTATAAACAATTTGAGAATTTTTATCATACTATTTGAAAGTTGAGGGAAAATAATGTATAACCAGCAATCACCTTGATTTTTACGACGTTGATATCGGAAGACGAACAAAAATGTTTAAAAATCCATAACAAATGTAGTTTCTTTCATTGTTAGTTTTTATGGTGTGAGCACTGTCGTTTAGTTTACGAGAACTCTATATAATTTTCAAGTATACGTTATTTACGGAGAGAGTCAGCTTTAGAGACTTGAAAAAATCGCTTTTTCAAAAATACATATTCTGGAATGATGAATAGCTGGGATTTAACTGAACATAGTCAGATAGTTGTATGTTTGATACGTGATTTCCAGTAGAGTTTCTTAGCTCTATTGTTTACTAGAGCTATTTTTGAAAGTAAGTAACTCATGTTGACTAAGACACTAAGACTCAATGCGACTAACACCTAGTTTTGACATTCTATTATTTTGTATATATGAAACATGTTCAATACTGCATCAGGGAAACATAGTACTTCATAGAATATATCGAATTCAATTTTTTTTAAACGACAATTAAATGCATGTATCTAATGTACATTCTTTTTTTTATATATTGCTTATTTGCTGTTTTATGTCCAAATTGAAAAATATAAAAGAATGAGTAAATGACAGAAATATTTCTTGAATTTTCATGTCTAAGACAACTAAGTATCATGTGCATCCTTCCTCCTCAAACTTCTATCTATATAAGTCCTTGAACAATCCCTGATTTTATTGCGTCAACCCATTTTCGACTTCTTTATTCATATTAGACTAAACTAGAACATCACATAAAATATTATATATTTCTTCACCCAATGCAAGAATTTCATTGCTCTACTTAGATTTCAATATTTCTGTAACCTTTTCATCACTCGAAATTAGAATTAGATTTGTGGCGTCCGTCGTGTTGAACAATTTATGAAACAATTTATTACTCTGCAAATCCTGTACTAGACTAATACCAATTAAACCAGGAATGAAACAAATATTATTTGTTTGTTAAAACGCCAGGACGTAAATCTAAACTAGAATTATGCGTCAAACATTTCGAACGAACCACGGTCTGCACTTAAAATCTGACGTTCAAAAATTTTTGGTATCATATCTGCACACAATCTCTAATTAATCTTTCATAGATTTTCGACGTCGGAAAACAAATAAATCTCCTGATTTGATTTATGGCCCTGACAATAATTAGTCCAACGAAAATAAGTTTGTTGTTTTGACGCGTTGTTTTCACTCCCGAGCAGGGATTGACGGATTTATAAATTCAGGAGCTGCAAAGGTAAAAGTAATGGGAAGTCAGCCAAAAATATAGCATTGACTTTTTCATTCAATTACATTTGAACTACCCCATTTAAAATGAATTTTTTTATATATCTTTACCTTGCTAAGGTTTTCTGAACATTTTGGCATACCTACGAACAAATGGATGTATGGTGTGTGTGTGTGTGTGGGTGTATGCGTATACAAATTTTTGTCGAAATTTTGGGAACACGAATCAACCGATTTAATAATTCGAAAAACATTCGATTTGTATTATTGGAGACGTGCTGATTAGTTTTTGGAAAAGGCAGGTCTAAAGGCAGAAAGTGCCAAAATTGGCAATTCAGTTTTTGAAATGTCGAAACGTCCACAAATTTTAATGATTCTTCAAATGAACTGATTACATTTTTAAGAAGGCGGCTCCAGCGGTTTTGAGATCCAATAAAAAAGTAAAAAAAATACCATTTGTGGATCAAAGATTATCGTTAAATGTATGCTCATCAAATTATCATAAATTTTATAGATATTTTAATAGTAAGTATAATTTTTGTGTACATTTCTATGGGTTGCCATCTAATGTTTATCCGTAAGAGAGCGATGCGTAGAAAACTAGTGGTGCATGGCATTGGGCCTTAGGGCAAATTGCTAGAACTTTCCGTACCAAAATTTAAAATTTTTGAAAAAGATTAAAACTTTTTTAGAACTTTGAAAAAAAAAAGATTTGAGGATTTTGAAATTTTTGCAAGGAATTATGTTTTTGAAAAAATTGAATTTTTTCATATTTTGCAATATTTTGGAATTTTGAACTTTTTTTTCAAAGCAATCGCGATACGTTAGCTGCGTAGAAGTAAAATATCGAAGCGCGTAGCGCCGCGTAGTCGTCTAACGTGTAAACATTGGTATCATATAAATATACACAAAATTTGTACTTATTATTATTAATCTTTAAAAAATATCTGATAATACGATGTACATATGTTTAATATTCAGTTTTGACCGCCAGATGGCCAATTTTTTCACTTTTTTCATTGGATTTTCGGAGACGCTGAACCTGCCTGTAAGAAAATTATCCAGTTGTTCATTTCGTCAATACAATAAAATGTTTTTATTTATTTTTGGCTTCTGATTTACATCATTTTGCCATTACACAAAGTAAAATGTTTTTTGAATTATTTAAATCGAACGATCCATTATCTCAAGAACTGAAATATCATTTTTATCAATTTTTGTCCCGTATCTGCAAACGGCTAGACCTGCCAAAATCTAATCAGCACGTTTTCTTATCAGTAGGAATCGAATGTATTCTGAATTATTCAAATCGATTGATCCGTGTTCCCAAAAACGTCGACGAAAATTTGTGTCCGCACACACACACACATCAATTTTTTTCTAAGTTTTGCCAAAATTAAAAATTTTCCTTTTGAATACTATAACGTACTCTACATGAAGTTAAAAAGTTAGAAATATAAAAAATAATAAAGAGTAAATATCAAAATTGTCAAAAATATAATTTTCTTTAAATTTTCAAACAATTTTGAAAATGATGTGGACGGTTGTGACATTCACCTTTTTGTATAATTTGATTTTATGATTAATCCATCGTATTTCAGGACAGTATTTCAGTATTTACACGTAGACAAATGTTGAAATTACCATTTAACATTTAATTTAAGTTTTTTCCAGCTTACAGGTATATCAACAAAACTACTGCTGATCAAAAAAAATGGCCCAACCTTATTCACTACTAAAATGGCCTTTCCATATATTTTGAAGAAAACGTGCAAGATGATTTCTAACGTGCAAGAAAATTTGTAGAGTGCAGCAATAGAAGAAAAATTAGTAGTACTCTTGGATTGGGTATTTAATTTTTTTGATATTATAGGACCTGCTGCTGCCAACAACTGAGATAAACAAAACGATGATTTGTACATATACATTATCGGGTGTGTGCCGAGCCAATATAACAAACAAATACTTGACATGTACATAATATTATGCACTCTCAAAATTTTGAATAGCATCCAATAGCCATAATGCACTCAACTGAAAAGCCACAAATTATTCGCAACGAAACATGTGGTAACGAATTATATGAACACGTACAAGTAAACACATAAATTTATTGATGGGTTATAATAATTTTCATATAATAGTTATTGTTATCTGGCAAATGCTAATAGATGTTTTGTACATGGCAATAGGATCATATTATAACATTGATTCATGATGCCAGCGGCTAATTAAATATATTACTGTTGTTATTAATGTAAACATTAATGTACTAACATATGCTACATGAGTTACAGCCCAAACAAAATAAATTTTATTATTGTATATTATATCAATAATAAAATATATACTGGTACTGGAATACAAGTATGACATTGTTAATTATTGAAATTGCTCATCTCTTATTATGCTTTTATTATTCCTATTATATTTTTACAACTTAAATATAAAGTGCAGTAGTGAAACGCATTTTTGTGAAGAATTACTGATGCAGAAATAATAAAACTTTAATATAGAGTAGTATGGAGCAAAAAGTTCCAATTTGACTTTATGCAAGTATACTGTGGAAACCAAACCAATTACATTAAAACAAAAAAAACACATCAAACAAACAACTATCTAACTATGTTAGTAAACATCATTAAAAGAACTATTGTAGAACTATGTTTCTAAGCTATTTTTGAAAATATTGTTATCTGGTCCTCTTATCTCCATAGGCATTTCTGTGAAGAATCCTTGTTATCCAAACAAGTTAATTTAGGCAAAAAATCGATCATCAGAACTGCAATCCAAAGTT
>NW_020538040.1:25129636-25149112 GCF_003426905.1 Ctenocephalides felis
CTGATTATACGTATAAAGATCATAGACATTATGATAAATAAGAATTGATTTAAGTACAATACTTCATCTTGTTTAATAACTTGATCACTAATGACGCTAAAATCCCTCAAAAATTGCACATTCGTTATGGCGTTTATGATCTACAATGGCAATTGTTTCGTGACATTATCTGGAGCACGATTTGATTCGTGTCCTCAAAATCGCATGCAATTCCCGATTCATTGAACAGCATTAGAGCTAAAGGTGATAGCACAGAAGCCTCTGATATTAAAGATCTACGCCTTTCAACTGAGTGTAACTCAGAAATTTATAATCACCTGATGTATTCAAAATTCCACAAGCATACACATTCTCTGCATGAAGCTCTCGCAATTGTTCAGCTTGTTTCATAATTTTTTTAGTAAATTTCATTCTGGAAGATTCTCTACAATTTTTCCAATCATAATTTTTTACCACAGCTACGTGGTGACTGAATTTGTCAAACTGAGCTTTGAGAAAACGATTATCTTCTCTTGTATCGCATAATCCTGCTTCACCATCAGCTGAATACATTGTACTAATTGCAAGTATCGGATCAAAACATTTAAAAATAGATGCATGAATTAAGGTCTTTGACAATTCAGGTGGTAACGAGAACCACGCAATTCTTTTTCCTAGAAGAGTTATTTTTTCATCTTCATCGAGAGCTGACATGCCTATTAACTCGTTCACCGCTTGTTCAATATTGCTCTCAGGTGGAGGTTCTATCAGCTGGCTTAAAACTCCTGAACAAGAATACCAGGATGACACCTTAGGAAGAAGCTGTAACACAATATAACAAAACCCTAATAGAACATTCCCTAAGATTATCCTGGTACCTCAATCCAACAACAATACAGGAAGGTTGGAAAATTCGTACATTATGTCAAATCAGACACTAGGAGTACTTTGAGCCAATAGAATGAAAAAGCATGATAATTTGACATCTAGTTGAAGATCAATTTTTTTTTAGAAGATTCATCGGGATCAGGTGAATCCTACGAAACAGAGAACGTGTGATGTTAAAATATCCAACATCACTGAGAACTTCGATATGATGACGCCACCAAACGTTGTTGGCATTTGGAAGTTGCTGCAAACCGTCATCTTCTTTGTTATAACTTTTGGCAGATTGAATTACTCTTGCAAGCAAAATATAAAGTCAGCTATAAAAGATTTTAGATCTTTAGTTTGTTTTGTGGACCAGTAAGAGTTCTGCAGATTTGTGTTCAGTAGAAGATCAAACTGACAAAATCCTCTAATGAGTTCAATTTTTTGTAATATAAACTTGTTCTGTAAAATTTAAATAATTTGCAAATTTATATAATTTGCAAAAATTGGGCAAAACAAAAAAATTGACACTTACCTTTAAAAATCGATAAATACTTCATAATTTGTTTTCTTTGTACAGATATTTATAAAAAGTTTCTACTGTTTAAATTAACGTTGTTTTATTTAAAAAATTAAATCAATTTGTAGATTAGAAAAAATAAGAAAATTAATTTGTAAAAATATAAATTTGTGCGTTATAAAAATTTTGGTATGCAAATGATTTGCAAATGTTGATTAGCAGTTGTTTCACTGATCAAATTCATTGTGTCACGTAAAACAAAATTGTATATGACATATGAATTATATCCAGTATTCCATAATATTTATGAGTGATATGCATGTTGTAATTTGAAATGAAGCTTCATATAAGAAATGACTATAATACTCAGATGGTATGCAAATAATGTACATAATATACTACATATCTGTATATATATTAGGGTGGTCCTTAATATGTTGTAACAATTTGTCATATCTTAATATTCTCATAGATAAAATTATATTTATTATTATTATTTTTATAAATAGATATCTTTTACGGAACTGGGTCAATCACAAATACAGCCATAATATATATATATTATATATATATATATATATATTCCGGTACTCTTTCTTGAATTTTGCATTTGCATGGACTCCTAAGTTAAGTAAACTTTTCATAAGTATCCAAATCCAATTTTGAATTACTTCCTACGTCCTTCACCAATTAGTCCTTGTCTCTAATCGCAAGTAAGCATGACAAAAAGGTCGCATTGCATCTTAAATGTTTTAAATCGTAAAATTTAATGACAAACCGTTCCGTCCTGCAAATTCTATGTATTAAACTAGCTTTTACGAGTTAAGTGGTCTGTGAAGAATCCTATGAAATTAGAGTTGGGAACTGCGTTTGTGGATTTTCTCTGAAATTCATTCCATCTTCAGTAACATTTAGGAAACTCTTAGCCAAAACTATCTCTTAGAACAAAAGTACTAACCGAGATTTCATACAATAATAAACGCCAAGAAACTGAGACGGCGACTTAGAGCAGAGAGAAAGATCTGTTTTAGTTTTCATCATTATTGAAAAACTTTAACGGCCGAGAGAGTTTTACTACAAATAACAGGATTCAGTAATTTCATCACTCGGGCGGTGATGGCTTTTAAATGTTTAATTAAATCCAAGTTTTGTCTCGTTTGTTAAAGGGAAAAGAAGGTTTATTTAGAAAGTGCTCGACAACTAGTTGCCCAAGAATAGACATACATTTTATGTATTTTTTATTACAATTTATAATTTTATTGTCATACTTTTATTACCTTTCCGTATAGTTATATTAATAGCAAAAAATCGATAATGAAAATTTTAAAGCAATCTGAAGATTTTGACATACCCTAATAAAATTGATATAGATGTGTCCTTGCAAACAATCTTTAGTCGATAACTTTAAGAACACCCGATTTGAATGATTCAAAAAGCGTTTGGTTCGAGTTTTTAAGAAAGGCAGTTTCAGACATTTTGGGGATACGGGGAAGAAAGTGCGAAAAATGGAAAATCAGTTTTTGAGCGAACGGAGCAATTTGAAAATTTGCAGGTGGGTTGGTAAATAGGTACATTGTAGGCTGGTAGACAGATAGGTAGATAGACTGGTACACAAGTAGACATGTGGACAGGTAGTTAAACCGGGTGTAGGTCTTTTAGATTTAGATTTAGTAGGGTAGATCTTTTTTCAACGATTTCAGGAACACTCGATTTGAATGATTCAAAAAACATTAAGATTTGGTTTTTGAGAAAGTAGTTCCAGCCGTTTTGGAGATACAGGGCAAAAGTGCACAAAATGGTAAGTCAGTTTTGAGCAAACGGAGCATTTACACGTAAATTGGTAGATAGGTACATTGCAGATTGGAATGGCATATTGGTAGGTAGACTGGTACACAAGTAGATAGATTTGTAGACAGGTAGATACAATTAATGTAGGTATGTGTTCGCACACAATCTTTCGTCGACGACTTCTGGAACACCTAATTTGAATGATTCAAAAAGCATTTGGTTTTAGTTTTTGAGAAAGGCATTTCCAGCAGTTTTGGTGATACAGAGCAAAAAGTGCAGAAAGTCAGTTTTTGGGCGAACGTGGCATTTCGAAAAATTGCAGGTAAATTGGTAGATAGGTAGATTTATTTATTTATTTATGGTGAACAGGTTGATTGGTAGATTGAACCAGTAGAAAAGTGGATTTGTAGAATCACAGACTGGTAGACTGGTAAAGTGAGAGTAAGGTAGACAGGTAAATTTAGATTGTCAGTTAGGTAAGTTAGTAGGCAGGTAAACAGGTGGCAGAAAAAAATTGTAAGTCAGTTTTTGAGCGAACGGAACATTCCAAAAAATTGCATGTAGATTGGTAAATCGGTACTTTGTAGACTGGTAGACATAAAGGTAGGTAGACTGGTATACTGGTAGATAAACGGGTAGACAGGTAGATACATAGACTTGTAGACAGATATATACCTAAATTGGTAAACATGCAGATACATAGACTGGAAGACAGGCAGATAGGTACTCTGTAGAGTAG
The DNA here is from genome assembly GCF_003426905.1 of Ctenocephalides felis. Classification (NCBI taxonomy): domain Eukaryota; kingdom Metazoa; phylum Arthropoda; class Insecta; order Siphonaptera; family Pulicidae; genus Ctenocephalides; species Ctenocephalides felis. The sequence goes on from NW_020538040.1 coordinate 25,133,533, forward strand.
TAAGTGGGTAGATTGACAAACTGGTAAAATGGTAGATTTGTAGATTCACAGGCTGGTAGACTGGTAAAGTGTTAAACTGGCAGTTAGGTACATTGGTGGGCAGGTAAACAGACTGCTAGATAGGTGAAGAGCTGGACAAGTCGACAAGTAGACATATAGACATATAACAAGGATACAGGAAGACAGGTAGACAGATAGCCAGGTACAAATTAAATTGTTATTGACTCAAAACATATTGTAGACATACGAGTAGCCTAATTATAAAAAGTCAATAAAAAATTTATAATAATGGGTTGCGTCAAAATTTCAAAACTCCGCTATCGTATTTTGAAAAATTTCTATATCTCAAGTTTTATTGATTATGATTACAATTCAATTATAATACAATCTAAACTTACACTGATATTTTTGAATTTTTTAATCTTTCATACTAACACGCGTAATCACAATTAAATATTTGCCTATTACGAAACAATAACTGTATCTATTCGGATTATCTGAATTCTTCTACTAATAAAAAATAAAGGTTAAATGTTGACTAAAAAAAGCCGCTCCTTATTATAACAAATGTAGCGATAACTGATCCGTTAAATAACAAAAAATATATGATAACGAATTAAATAACGAGTCATAGATATGAAGCAAATAACAATTTTATTGCACTGATAACTTTTTCAAACATCGATTTTTATTTGTTTAGTACAATTGTTTATATTTTATAATAGCGATAAGTAGGTAATAATGTTTGGCGTGTCCTTGATCGTTTTATTTGCACTAAAGTTTAGAATCAAATTTATTATGAACAATTTGTTATTTTTTCTTTAAGGTGTTTTTAATTAGATGGAAAACTTGTGATGAAATTTCATATAAAAAATGAACATAAGGTTCACACTCGTTTGAAGTAAAACTTATTCGCTACTGCACTAGATGGCATTTAAGTAAGAATAAAAACATCATATAACAATTTTGAATAATGTATATTAGTAATATGGTAACATTCGTGATGCACACATTTATTAGTGTCAACCATTATACACATTTAAATAATGATAAATTATAAATTATATATTTATAATAGCATTAAAAATATGTATAATATTTAAAAACAATAATGTAATTAAAGTCATACTTCAAATATGACATGATCGGTTTGTCATTGTAATTTGCATTTAGAAATTAACCTTCATTAGAGAAATGAAGTAATTGCTGATTAATAACTTCTATAATATTCGTTTACACAGTGTTATGTTAAACAACGCCTAAACAAATATTGTTTTCGCAACTTAACTCATCATGTAATAATTGTGTTTAGAAAACTTCATGTAATTAAAATTAACATACATTCATTGACTGCTTGTATTTTTTTTACTTTTTTGCCGGCTATATAATTTCTTTCTATGAACAGCTGTAATATCTGTCTTGCCTAAAAAATATTTTCCATTTTAATAACTTCAAATGATATAGAAATAATTTCTAATCAATAAACAAATGTTTAGTTTGTTTTATTATTTTCAAGAAACAGGGTAAAATATTCTTCTGATTCAGGCATTTTTTTTATTAAATTAAGATTTGTACTACGATGTAACTTCAAAATGCTTATTTATCTATGCCGATTTCTTTGTTGACGTCGGTACGCATACAACGACAGATCTCTATTCTCAAACACGAGGACTAATCAGAATCGACCCGTATAGAAATGATATCATCGAGAGCGAATGACGAATTATTGGCACTCGACTCTTATCTTATCTTCATACGCACTTCCGTTGCATTTGTACGGATTTACACCCTAGTCGCGCCTAAAGAAGTTTTACTTCAAAAACTTTTGAATCTAACTCAAAATTAACTATATATGTTATTAAACAATCAAATGACGTATACTTAAAATATTATAATAAGGACTGGCAAACTAAACAATAGTGCTCACAACCAAAAAAATAACAACGAACGAAAATACTTTTGTTATAAATTTTCAAACATTGCCGTTCATCTCCTGATAGCAACGTTGTAACAATCAAAATGTTGGCTGTTTATCAAACTTTTTCCCTCTACTTTCAAGTATTGGTGTTAATACAATTCGTAACTTTACTTGTTTTTGAGGTGTCGGTGGTGGACATTTTTCCCCTCAGACCTTTAAGCCCAGCTCTACTCTATATTTTTAATGATATTGATATTTTACAAAAGATTAAGATCATTCATTTGATTCAATTTTTCCTGTGTTTACAAAATGATCAAGGTGAAATGATTCAACATATTTAAGAATCACTATTTCTTGTATCTTTGTGACCGGCTCTTGTTAAAAGTTTAGAGTATTTGATATAAAAAGCTTAGAAGAGAGACGGATAAAATCCTAGTGATGGAAACTGCGGTCCTTCACTTAGTACTCGGAAAAGGAGCTTCAAAGAATAAGAAATAGAAAATACAGAATACTTTTCCGAGCTGGTTGAATACGTTTGAATACTTTGAATAACACATGAGATGCTATAAATTGAAAAACTTAAACAATACGATGTAAGGAAAACAGATAGTGGAAAACCCTTACGTTTTATGTATAAAACGAGCTTTTCCTCTTTTATGCATAATTGAGTGAAAAGCGAACACACACACTGTGTAGTTATAATATTATTACAGGAGCATAATTCAATTTTCTCGAAGGTAGCAGTAGGTCCAGTGCAGGAAAGTATTATATTTTTATTATTCCTTATTTCTCGAACACACTTTTCATATATTATTCTTGGCAAAGAATTCAAGGGCTTTGAATTTACTATATTCTTAAAAGTATTCTGCATAATGTATTCGTAGCACTATTTTTAAACAATTTTCTTCATCAACAAATTATATGTTTATTAGCAGAACAATTTTATCAACTACTCGAAGGGTAAGTTATTGTAATCATCCTAAAATCGAAAATAAAATTTTTAACGTATCTTCACGTTTTAGAGGTTTATGAACATTTTGGCCCAAGAAAAAATGGACGTGTGTGTGTGTTTTTTTGTGGATACAATTTTGCGTCCACGATTTCAGACGCATGAATCAACCTATTTAAAATATTGAACTAGCTGTAAGTGGAATTCTGTCATCAGGCAATTAAGGCATCGTGCCTTAAGGCAAATTGCTGGAATTTTCCGTACCAAAAATTAATATTTTTTTAAAAACGATTGACTTTTTTAAAAAAATTTTACTTCGAAAAAATTAGATTTTTGAGAAACTATAAATTGGACAAAAAATTACTTTTTTTTTGAAAAATAAATTTAAAAAATTATCTTTTCTTTATTTTGACATATTTGAAAGATCTGAACTTTTTTTCAAAGCAATCATACTGCTTTAACTGCATAAAGACAAAATATAAAGCGCGTAAGCGCCGCGTCGTTGTCTAACAGATAAACATTGGTACGGAACCCATAGGAATGTAAACAAAATTTGTAGTTATTGTTAAAATCTCTATAAAATATCTGATAATTTGATGTGCATATGTCTAATGATCATTTTTGACCGCCAAATGGCATTTTTTTACTTTTTTTATTAGATCTCCGAAACCGCTAGACCTGCCCTTATGAAAATTTGATTAATTTTTCATCTTGTCAATACAAGTAAAATGTTTTTTTGAATTATTGAAATCGGACACTCCGTTATGCCAAAATATTCAGAAACCTCTGAAACGTAGAGATATATAAAAATTTTCATTTTCGATTTTTTTGCGATTACTATAACCCACCCTACGGGAAGTTAAAAAAAATCAATTCGCGATTATAGGGAGAAGTAGTGATTAGTTTTTGGCAAAGGCAGACTCAACCGTTTTGGAGATAAGAAGCTAAATGTGTAAAAATGGTTGTTTTTGACAGAACAAAGCATCCGATTTCAATGATTCAAAAAACCTTTTGCTTGTATTGACGAAACGATTGTTTTTTGGGAAAAGCAAAAAAAAAGTTTTTTAAAAAAAAAGCAAAAAAGCAAAAAAGCAAATCTAGCTGAAGTTATAAAATTCACTAATCTGCTTGAAAAATCACTTATAATTGGTAATATATTTGAAAACATTCAATATTCTTCGAATATTTCATTACGGTACGCGAAGTTCCAGCAATTTACCTTAAGATACGATGCCATACACCAATAGTTCATTTTTTTTATTCCGGACAGTGTCATACGTATTTATCTTTGTATTCTGAAATAAATTTAAATTTGCTAGTTAATAATTCTAGTTCTTGTATTCTAATGATAAATTTTATTAGTTAATTTTGGAAAAAAATGTGGGTAAAAACCATATATCTTTTATTTGAGTATCAACATAATATTAATTAAATTACCTTTATTTATTGATAAGGCTGTAGGTTTTAATCAATACACCGCCAGTATTGTTCCATACTGTACTTTACCTTGACCAGGTATTAGTTTTGCTTATATATTTGATATAATATATCAGTTATCTGCATAAACATGTTGCCATACAATTTGTTGCTTTCTAAAAATGTTATTATGATCCGTTTCTCATAACCAATTTATATAATAAAATAATAAATCGTTCGAGTATCATCATTTCAGTTTACGGTCGTGTAGATTCATCTCGAACATATGAAACTCCTGCTGAAATATCGTCTTTATATACTTTTGAATATATATTGTTTTCCACTTAGGAGCATATGTAATATAATCTTGAAACAATATCGCCGACATGTCTCCTACACAATGTATTCGATATAAACACAAATACCAAAAATGATATCGCTCCCCGATAACGTCTTCAAGTGTCGATTTATTTATTTTATTTGTCTTAACGTTCGGATCATAATAGAAAAGTCTCCAATATGTAACTTACTCATATTCATATTATAAATTATTTTTGAAAAATACATAAATTCATACTTAAGCTACACAATTATTAACTTCCCGTAGGGTTAGTTATAGTAATCGCAAAAAATCAAAAATGAATTTTTTTATTTTTCTCAACGTTTCAAAAGGTTTTTGAATATTTTGGCATGCCATAGAAACATGGATGTGTGTGTATGTAAGTTTGGATACAATTTTCTGGAGCGCGGATCTACCGTTTTGAATGATTTACAAAACATTCCATTCGGATTGACAGAGGGACGTGTGCTGATTAGTTTTTGACAAAGGCAGAACACGCCGTGTCTGAGATGCAGAACAAAAAGTGCAAAAACGACCAGTTTTGAAAGAACGAAGCATCCGATCAAAATGATTCAAAAAAACATTCGATTTGTCTTAAGGAGAACGAATGATTCAAAAAACATTCGATTTGTCTGAAGGAGAGATGTGCCAGTTAATTTGGTAAAGGCAGTCCTGCAGTTTCGGAGCTGCAGAAAAAAAGTACAAAAATAACATTTTTTGAGAGAACGGAGCATCCGATTAGAATGATTCAAAAAACATTCGATTTGTCTGAAAGAGAAATGTACTGGTTAATTTGGTAAAGGCAGGTCCCGCCGTTTCAGAGATGCAGAACAAAAAGTGCCAAAATAACAATTTTTGAGAGAACGGAGCATCTGATTAGAATGATTCAAAAAACATTCGATTTGTCTGAAAGAGAGATGTACTGATTAATTTGGTAAAGGTAGGTCCTGCAGTTTCGGAGCTGGAGATAAAAAGTACATAAATAACAATTTTTGAGAGAACGGAGCATCTGATTACAATGATTTAAAAAACATTCGATTTGTCTGAAAGAGAAATGTACTAGTTAATTTGGTAATGACAGGTCCCGCCGTTTTGGAGATGCAGAACAAAAAGTGCAAAATTAACAGTTTTTGAGTGAACGGAGCATTCGATTATAATGTTTCAAAAAACATTCGATATATACCGAAGGTGAGATGTACTGAGTAGTTTTTGGTAACGGCAGGTCTCGCCGTTTCGGAGATGCAGAGCAAAAAGTGCAAAAATAAAGAGTTTTTGAGAGAACGAAGCTTCCGATTAGAATGATTCAAAAAACATTCGATATGTGAGAATGAAGGTGAGATGTACTGATTTTTGGTAAAGGCAGGCCTGCACTTTCGGAGATATAGAGCAAACATCACTAATTTTGTATTTAATGCAACTAGATTTGTACAAGAAGAAGAAGCCCAATTGTTTTTATAGCAAAATGGTAATAAGGTTAAATTTATTAAATTTTTGAATATACTTGTAATATAGATTTTATAAATTGAAATATATCTTTTTGAACTGAAAAAAAAAACATAATTTGTGAATATTTATACTTTAGCTAGGTTTAACTAATCTTAAATTTTGAAGTAAATTTGCTCACCAATTTATGCCTATTTACACCTTATTAATAATATGTATAGTAATTAAAATAAATTTTTCCCAAATAATTTCTAAATTACAAAACCTATCAGATGATCTTTTCTAAAAGCTGATCAATACGATTTTTTTCGAAAATGTTATAAAAGGTGTCATTTTTTTAAAGAAAATGTAATAACTGAGCACCATACAAATTACCATAAGTTGTTGCTTGATGAAATGATAACCAAGACGAAAATATTATTTGTATTTTCATACATAAACACTTTTTCTAATTTTTAAGCCAAAATGTTCAGAATAGCCTGAAATGTGAACTTGAAACTCAACATATAAAATTTTCAAAATTTGGGTAAAAACTTTTTCGGAAGGTCAATTGTTACACATGCCAAATAAGTTTTAATATAAAAATATACACATATTTTTAAATGTTGCTTCTATTTAGAACATTAGCAGATTTTATTGGTAATCACTGCATTGCAAAACAAAATAATTTGTGAATTGAATTTTTTTTAGTTGAGACAGAATTGGTCTATTAGCTACAAATTAGGCATTTAGGATTTAAAAAAAATAGGCATAGTGAGTACATATTAGTTAAAAATTGTTTATTGGGATTGTTCTTGGATTGGAGACACGAGCTTTGGCCTCACAATGACAAGATGATATAATTCATCATCATACAAAGATCCACAAATATCATCAAAATTTTAACAGTTAATCACAAATATTTGCAATTACTTTAACAAATTCAGTATATTATTCTCAATTGATAGTATCCGAACAGTTCTTGGATTTATTGCTGTCCAATGATGCAGAATGACTGAAACGTCGAGAGAGATCAATCTGATTTTCCAGAGAAAACTTAAATACCTTCTTCAAAAAGTTCCAAAAAATATATTGAGTAGGTTTGCCTTTTGCTTCCTAATTTCACTTACTATCCTTGTCGGACAAATGCATTGATATTGTTGAAATAATAACACGGATTAGAATTATCTCCTGAACGAAAGATAAGAACTGATTCACAGACAATGTGAAGTCTTTAAATAAACAAATATCGTACGATGTCAGATTATGGTACTTCATTAACTAAAATACATTGTTAGAAACGCATTTCGAGATACCGAGAATTCATTCTTGATCAAATAATATAAATAAATACATATATAGTTTGGCTTGATAAATAAATAAAATTAAATCACACATTAAACAGTAGGCACTTACGTTTTCTATACTGGTAAATTATAAACAACGGGAGGAATGGATTTTTGAAGCAACTATGTAAAAGATTATTTTTCATATTTTTTTTTCATTTTTTGGACAGAATTCAGAACTATATGTTTTATAATTAGTTGTCCTGTAACTCCTCAATCTAGATTTATAAAAAGGTAATCCAGTGGCTGACCATTTTCTTTCTGATGACATTATTCTTACATTTTATTGATGGAGATGTATATATGCAATGAAGTCCCAAAAATATACTTCCACTTGAAAAAACTTTTAGACATAAACTTCTAAGTCAAAACTGATGTCACTACTGATTGTTATCAAGCTGGCCGAAGTAGATACTGAACTTGGAACCTGTGATAGCAAGACCAAAGATCTTACTACAAAACCACGGAAAACCTAATACGTTGAAATTTTTTTTTTATCCAGTAAATTTCTGATAAGAACTTACATAAAAAATAAACTAATAAAAATTATAATTACATATGTTACAATATTTTAGATCACAATTTTAGCGATCTTGTTCCAGGATCAATCTCTTTCTGATACTGCATGATATCAAGCAGTAATGACATCAGTTTTTACTTAAATCTAATAGAATTTACATAGACGTAAATACGATTTCAAGTGGATTTATTATTTCCATCACGAAGAGTATGGACAACCACTGGGTTGCCTTCTAATAGAACTATGTTACATAGATTTATATTGCATTTTGAAAATTCATCGATTTGATTATTTATGTTTGTAGGTATAATTAATAATACTATAATTTATATATGATAATATATATGATAATTTCACCTACTACCATAATTTTTACTTGTTTTTTCATATTTTTTACGAAATTTTTGATATTTTGATTAGTTTCTTGATTTTTCACACATTCAAAAAATTCTTAACTTTAAAATTTTATACTCTTATATTTTACGCAAATCTTTGATCATATGCATAATTTTTTGTTCTAGCCAAATTTGCTCATCGATTAATTTATCAGACACTCGTTTTACTATATGGATCCAACTATTTTTTTTGTTTTGTAATCGTACTCAACAAATTTTTCACTTGTAGCTTTATGAATTTACTTTATCACAAATACAACATTTCTAACTACAACCTTGGCCAGCTTAGTATCAAGCAGTATGAATCTAGAGTATCAGCTTAGATTACAGATTTTAAATTTACTTGTACTTTACTTGTTATTGAAATAATTTAAGCCTCGCTCTACCCTATATAAATTTGATCATAAAAAAGTCATTGAAAAAAAAAACATTAAGATACTTTGTAATAAATAAATGGCTATGTAGCAGATAATATATTGAAATATGTAATAGTAATAAAAGTCTACATGATATTGATGAACAATGTCATAGTAATGTCTAAATGATAATTGAATGAACAATGCCATAGTAATGTCTAAATGATAATACAATCTTGTGCTGCATGGGGTTGTGCCTTAAGGCAAATTGCTAAAACTTTAAAAAAGAGTCAAATTCGTTTTAGACCTTTGAAAAAAAATTTTTGCAGTATTTTAAAATTTCTGAAAGAAATTACTTTTTTGAAAAAAATGACACGGCACATACATACACACACAAGCACGCACACACACACATGCATCCATTTTTTCTAAGGTATGCAAAAATGTTCAGAAACCCTTAAAACCTAAAAATATATAAAAATTTTCATTTTCAATTCCTTTGCGATTACTATAACTTATCGTACGGTAAGTTAAATACAACATTATACTTATACAACTTATATTATTTTACTTATTTTTTCTGCAGGTTTTCCTTTCCAATGGAAAATTTCCTCGCAGAGTGAAGAAGACTTTTGATCCACTCTGTACAATGCCGCAAGATATTTTTCCATCTATTTTCATAACAAATCTCATTTTACAAAGCTATTGAGTAATTAAAATGAAAATAAATCACCGGCAGCGCCTCGGACTATTTCATTTAATACTTTAGAAAAGTTTCCGTACTAACCGAGACAACATAAATATCCAGCTTTTATACGCTGGAAGTCCCCGCAACTTTATGCACAAAAGGCTTTATTATTTAATTTGAAAACATTAATGAAGTTGCACTTATATAATCTTGGTAATTAAAAAGTTTTTCTCTTTTCTCGTGGATATATACGCACAACTTATTATGCTAATTAAATAGTTTTCCAGTTTCAATATAACTATAGTTATAGTTATAGTTGTACGGTCTATTAGCCCGTATGCAGCACTCGGGCGCTCTCTTGGAAGCAGTTAGGCATTCAAAGTAATGTATTAATTATACCGAAAACTCCTTAAAACACTTGCCTAATTAAATATTCCATGTGAATGAGTATATGAAAATTTAGAAGCAAACGTTTATGTAATAGCTTAAAATGCATTCTGTGCTGGACCATACGGATCGTTTGAAAAAATGTCGCTAAGAATTTTGGCTTTCGGGGGTGAACAGGTCCACCATCATTGTTATAAAAGTAGTTGAAAGTAGCATTTAGCCTTAAGGCAAGTTGTATGAACTTCCCGAAATGTGTAAGAATTATCTTAATCAATTGAACTTGAAATTTAGATATTTAGATAAAATTTTCAACTATTTATTTCAAAAATAAAGCTATCGCTTTCTATTAATTCTAAACATTGCGATTTAAAACGCATTTAAATTATTTGCAATTATATTAATTATATTGCACAGACACGTGCTTGTACGCCTAAAATTGTAGCTTACTATTTTAAATTTTAATGAATTGATAATGTTCCACTCATCACACCACAAAAGCAACTTTTGTGAACAAATTTCGACCATAATATTTTCTCAAAGTTTGATAAATTTTTAACGTTATTTATCATAGGGCTGTAACATTTTAGTATGTTTTATAAGACTATGATATCTTTTGCCAAGAAGAGTACATAAAAATCATAAAAATTCATTTTTTCGACAGTTACTTTCCAAAAAACGGCTTGCTAGATTTTTACCTGAAACTAATCAGTATCATTTTTAACCAATATCTTTCGAAAAGTTTTTGAATTTTTTTAAATCAATTCAGTATTAAATGCTAAAACTTGGACGAAAAGATTTTAACTATCCTGCTATTTACAAAGAAACGGCTCAGCAGATCGTCGTACAAAACTGAGTAAAGATAATCCACATCTAAATACATCGATTGGCTTTTAAAGTTTTTAAATCGGTTCAGGCGTTTTTAAGAAAACGCCGAAGAAAGTTCTAATTTTGACAAACGTCAAAAAAACGATACTAATTTTTGCAAACTTCAACGACTTTTTAAAATTAAACGACTTGCCGTATAGCCGTAATATTTTAGTATGATCTATAAGACTATGGTATCAACCGCCAAAAAAAAATCATACAAATCGTCATTAAAAAAATTTTTAGGACCTTATTACAAGAAAACGGCCGGGGGGCGATCTTTACCAAAAACTAATCAGGTCGATTCTCAATGTTCAAAATCTATTTACAAAGAAACGGCTTGGCTGATCGTCGCGTAAAACTGACAAACGCTAGTCCTCATCGAGATAAATCGAATGGTTTTTAAATTTTTGAAATTGCTCGTTTTGAGAAAACGTCGATTTACTGCAAAAAATCTGTTCACACACACACACACACATACACACACGCAATTCAGAATGGCTTGAAACGTCAAGAAAACATAAAATTAGCAAATCGAATTTTATAATAAAAATATAAACTTCTTTTTCGAAAAGTTAATAATCTGAATTTTCAAAAAAAAGAAAAACAAAAAAATATTTTTTTTCAAAATAGTCGTTTTTTTCAAAAATTTTGAAATTCTCAAAAATCTATTTTTTCAAGCCTATAAAAAATTTGTAAAGCTTTTCAAAATATTAAATTACGGTACTGGAAATTCCAGCAGTTAGTTTTATGGCACGATGCCATGAACCACTAGTTTATATCTAACATGATGGTAAAACAATAAATAGTTAATATATAAAAATTTGCACGATCCTGAATGAAAAGAAAACTGGATCGGACTGCTTCTGCAAAAAGTGTGCCTTCTGCACGACGCCGTCGAGGGTAAAATAGAAGGACTGAAAGAAATGGGAAGAAGAAGAATGCAGATGATTGACGACTTACGCGAGAAGAGAAAATACGGGGAACTGAAAGCCGAAGCGCAGGATCTAGAAGCATGGAAGTAGAAGTTTCGGAATGAAAATACATGAAAATAAAGAGGGGGGGGGGAATTGGTAATGGGAATGATGGACAAGGGTCAAGGGAATTATTTATTGTGGTGGCTTACGCTCCACGGACCTGCCTTCAATTTAATATTATTATATAAAAAATTATTCTGAGCGTTTAATATATTAAAATCCGTTTCATGCTAACAGACGAGGAATGTTTAATATTATTCGATGTCATAATAATAGAAGTGCTCGTTTCAAATTTTAAATATGATATAATTTGGCTTTATATATTTCTACTTTTTTGCTTCATTTTGCATTTATAAGTTCCGCATTATTTCATGTGCATTTTTTATTACACTCTGTTTATAAGTTTATTCATAATATTCTTTTACATAATGAAAACTTTCAGCAATTTTTCTTTAAGCATAATGCGATACATCACTAGTTTAGTAATATTTCAATACCCACTTCATTTATATTTTCTGGTTTTCATAAACATTTTATGATCATAACATGTTTTATACGCAATAGTTTCGTCATATCAAAAAAAGCTTTTAAAACATTTTAATATTAACGAAGTTTAAGATGTGTTCTATATCATTTTATATTTTTATCTTCTTTTACTAAAAATACGAACTTTTTCCTTATATATGGCTGTAAATATTTAATGACTCGAATGGGAAATATATCAGCCGACATATCGCACTCTTCTTAGAAAATGGGGAAATAAATATTGAAAAAATGATTATCATTATGAAATATTGGCAAATTGTGGAATTGATTGAGTTGAAATGTAGAATCATAACTAATTATTGTAATATATTAATTTTTGAAGAAATCTAGTTTTCCCCCTAAAAATGGATATGCTAATTTATTTTTTCTCGAAGTTGTAAGTTTAAATCATTTGACAGTGACATAAATTTTCACTTAAATATACTGATAGCAATATGTTTTCAAGTAAAAATAGCCCTTATAAAAATTGCAATAATAAAATTCATGACAAAGATTGGACAACCCTTTGGGTTGCCATCTATAGCATCAAGGTACTCTGTTAAGTAAAGTCAGCACAACTTATAGGACTTTTAAGTACTGATCGCTGTTCGAATAATATATTAAAAAAGAGTTATTATTACATCCAGGAAGTTTCCTAGAAACGTTATTTTATACTTGGCAACTTTTTCATATTTTTTGCTTTTGTTGAAACATAGTTATAAGTCAACTTCTGTTACGAAGTACTCAATTCTGTTATACTTTATAGATGGTATCTGCAAAAGTTGTTTGAAACTCGAAAAAACAAAATTCTATCTTGGTAAATTCACCTAAAAGTGTTTGTTTACTGGAAATATATTCAAAGAGCGTGTGTTGTTCTGATTTTATAAAAAATATAAAAAGAACATTGGGATAAATTTTGTATTTCCAATCTTAAAGATTTCGTGCAACAGCAGTACGATTTTCTCTTCTTATTTTTATTACTGAAATGCATCGCAATATTTGCAATCCCGAATCGTATAAATTATATATTAGTCTAACTGTATCAATTATTTATTATTTCATCACAAAGAAGGTTTTCCTACAAAGTCAAATTAATCTGGAAAAGCTAAACAAATTTTCTTTACAAGTAAATGTCTTCCTGGTTGTCAATTTGGAAAAGTTTTAGATCAGTAAGAGCATGGTTAATATTTAATGAATTTTTGCACCGCCAGTTTGATATGTCTAAACTTTGGCTGTGTCATTTGTTTCGAAGAATTTTGGTAATGAATAACTGGAGTTAGGTAAATTGATGATTCGCTACTAAATAAAAATATATTTATTAACTTCCCGTAGGGTAAGTTATAGTAACCGGAAAAAATCTAAAATTAAATTTTTTATTATATCTTTTCGTTTTAGTAATTTCCGAACATTAGAAAAAATGGTATGTTTGTGTGTGTGTGTGTGTGTGTGTGCGGATACAAATTCTCGTCGACGATTTCAGGATATATTTTCTCTAAAACATCCACGCAACACGATTGCTTTGAAAAAGTGTTCAAATATTTTAGAAAAATTTAAAGTATAAAAAAAACTTAAATATAAAACAAATTCAAATTTTTCTACAAAGTCAATTTTTTTCAAAAATTTCAAAATTTTCACAAATCTTTTTTTCATTCAGTTTTGAAGAAAAATTAATTTTTTTTTAACATTTTAATTTTTGGTGCGGGAAGTTCTACCAATTTGCCCTAAGACATGATGTCATGCGCCAATAGCTTATGTTAGGCAGAATTTTTTATATTGACGAATATATACTGGTTGGTCATGCAGATAAATATTTGACCATTTGCCAAAAGAATATCAAAACATATTCTCAAATTTTAATATAGTAACCTAGAGATCATATTTTAGAAAGTAGAAGTATCTCACTCCTTCTGAGATTCTGGAGAACTTCTACCATGCCATATTTGACCTCTTAAATGGGGATCAAAATTATTTTAGAAAATAATAATAATAATAATATATTTAGAATACTTTGATGCTATGCGAGTACAAAATATGGTTGGCAGTAGCATTTTACATTGAAATATTTTATCTGGAATTTGAGGACACAATACTCTGCGCACAATTGTAAGATCGCGCCACAGTTGAGTGGTTAAGTATGGAGGTTTCTTGACACTTAAATACAAAAATCTTTCGCATAAAAATCGCTTAAAACCAGATATTTTTAACCCGACAACCATTACTTTAGTCTAATTCCTGAACCAGGCCCAACTTAACGAGTTTGAGAAAACTTGCTTGAATCAATTTAGCACTGTCAATTAAATACATCAGGAAAAAATTCTTCAAACAGTTTTTGTAACACGTAGCACGTGCTCTCATCAATGACACGTGATAGTAATTTAATTTAGCACAAAAAATAATAGTGGTATAAATTAAAGATTGCCAAATTAGAGTTTGGCCAAATTTTCTGAATGATCAACATGACTTCGTCGAATGTATTGCGTCGCACGCATTCTTGTGTATCAATCAGCCACGCGCGATTTTCACGATTAAAAACAAGGTCCTTATTATAAATCAAAAACAATCTCAAATGAAATTATCTTATTTACATAAACACATACTCGAACGATATAATTTTAGTTATATTTATATAGGTTTATTTATTTACAGATATTAATAACTGCATATCTACACTCATACATACACACAGTATTTATACACAAACATATATATATATCGATATATATATATGATATATATATATATATATATATATTCTAGAAAGCCTGGAGGTCATTTGAACTGACCGCTGTTGCACATAGTATAAATGTAATTAAAATGTTTTGTACAAAGATGTTTTCCAATATAAGATTATTATCTAGGGCAGGTGGCGAATAAGTTATTTTGTCTACTCCTACTGCCAAATCAGTATTTTTTAATAAATTTATATAATTGTTCAAATGTTTGTAATATTGTGATATATTGTATTTGTATATATATAGTGAATATAATGTTACAAGTGTAAGTTAGGTTTCTATTTACAATAAATAATTTAAAACTAGGATTTACTTTTTTCATATATTCCCAAATTTTCCAATATTTTAAAACAAATATTGTCTGGCTTATATGAAAACGAACTCCAGCCAATATCGGCACGATATTTGTAATATGGGCACAATTTTTAAATATTGCGCCACGATTTAGCCAAGATTCTGGATACACTTTATTTCTGCTGGGAGATAAATAGATATAACACAAATCAAAGAAAGTATTACGCAATGGAACAAATTTTTAAATGTTTTTATCGGACACTTTGTTAAAAAAAAACATGATCATAAGAAATATTGCTATAAAAAACACACAACACAACTATATTTTAATGCGTTTTATAATAAATATTTGTCAAATTATTTAAATTTTTTATTTAGCTATCAGAACTATATGTTTTATGATAAATGTTTATTCAAAGATGGTTTCCAATACTAATTCAAAGCTAAATAT
>NW_020538040.1:25149212-25172959 GCF_003426905.1 Ctenocephalides felis
CGCCACTTGGTACAAATGTTTACCCAAGTGCGTTTAGACTGTTTGTGTACTGGAGCACTTTTCCAATTTTGTGAAAATTATTGAAAAATGTGAAAATGCCGCCAAGCTGAGCACAGTATAAGTGAAAATGTCGCACAAAAATTATTTGCAAATGCGTTTAGACTGTGACTACGAGGGAGCACTTTTTCAATTTTGTGTAAATATGGCAACTATTTTTTTTTTCTTTTCATTCGAAATGAAATGACGATTGTTAATGTTCTGGAGATGATAAATTGATTTATTTATAATTAATTTTCCATAGGGTAAGTAATCGCAAAAAAATCGAAAATGAAAATTTATATATCTTCACGTTTCAGAGGTTTCTGAATATGTTGGCATACCTTGGAGAAAATTGATGTATGTGTGTGTGTGTGTGCGTGCATGTGTGTGTGTTCGGATACAAATTTTCGTCGACGATTTCGGGAACACGGATGAAGCAATTTGAATAATTAAAAAAACATTCTAGCCGTTCCGGAGATACGGGGCAAAAAGTGCCAAAAACGGTAACTCAGTTTTTAAGAGAACGGAGCGTCCGATTTGTATAGTTCAGAAAACATTTTACTTGTATTAACAAGATGAAGATTTGATCAAATTTTCATGAAGATAGGTCTAGCGGTTTCGGAGATTTAGTAAAAAAAATAAAAAAAATAACGTTTGGCGGTCAACAATAATCATTAGACATTAGACATATGCATATCAAATTATCAGATATTTTATTAAGATTTTAACAATAAGTATAAGTTTTGTTTACATTCCTATGGGTTCCGTACTATTGTTTTTCGTTAGACAGCGACGCGGCGCTTACGCGCTTCTATATTTCGTCTCTATGCAGTTAAAGCAGTACGATTGCTTTGAAAAAAAAGTTCAGATCTTCCAAAATATATCAAAATGAAGACATTTTTTCAAAAAAAAATTTTTATAAAAAAAATATTTAAAAATTTAAAAAAAAAAATTTTTTTTTTCAAAAAAACGTATTTTTTTTTTTCAAAAAAAAGTAATTTTTGTCCGATTTAAAATTTCTAAAAATCTTATTTTTTCGAAGTGAAATTTTTTCAAAAATGTTAATCGTTTTTAAAAAAATAATAATTTTTGGCACGGGAAGTTCCAGCAATTTGCCTTAAGGCACGATGCCTTAATTGCCTTAAGACAGATTCCACTTACAGCTAGTTTAATTTATCTTTTGTAAAATAGCTTTTTAACTTATTTTACTTCTTTTATTTGCTATTTTTTATTTTTACCCCAAAGTTTAGTGTAAAGGCTCAGGTAGTCATATTCACCACAAAACACATGTTAACATTTGTAGAGAATAGGATAGGGCGGGGCACAAAGGTCCGATTTGATTTTGAGCATTTTATTGTGAAAACCAAATAAATTAGGTATATCATACATAACAAACAACAACTATCTGATTAAGTTCAGCAAAAATCACAGCTAATTCATCATTGAAGAAATGTGTTTTGCTGTTTTTTAAAAAAAATGTCACCTGGTTCTTTTTACCCCAAGAGACAGCCAGGGTGTAAACAGTTCCAATATTTTATTTTTAATTTTAAAGGGATTCTACAAAATAATAGCTACATTACTCAACCAACGTAAAATATAAGTTTCACGGATATAATTTTTACAGAGATAACACTGTATATAACCTTGATCTGGTATTTCGTCAGAAATATTTATCAGCAGAGTTGGAATAACTACTTATTTAATTTATCTCTTGTATAATTGCTTTTTTAACATATTTTTTTTTATTTACTTTTTTTATTGTTTAAATCTTTGCCGGGATGAAGATTCAATTGGTCCTTTTTACCCCACTTAGGTGTGAGTTTTTGTAGAGTTATAAAAAACTGTTGAATGTAACTTACAATTAACAATACATTTTATAAAACAATCAAATACCGTATACTTAAAAATTATATTAAGGTCTTGTGAACTAAACAACAGTACTCACAACCAAAAAAAACTAACAACAAAAGAAAAATTTTTTGTTATGGATTTTCAAACATTGCCGTATATCTACCTATAGCAACGAGATAAGAATCAACCTCCTTTTCTCTCTACTTTCAAATATTAATGTTATTTTTTTTTTAACTTTATTTGTTTTTGAGATAACGGTGGTGGATTTTTTACCCGCGGACCCTTAAGTCTCGCATTACTCTATATAAACACTGTTAAATCTAGCTTGAAATTAACAATACACATTATAAAACAATTAAATAAAGTATACCTAAAAATTATATGAGGTATAATAAACTAAATAACAGAGCTCAAAAAAAAAACTGACAACTAAAAAACTTTCGTTAAAATATTGACTGTTGATATCCTGATATCGACGCTGCCCGATTTAAAGCGATGGCTGGTTACAACTTTTGTTCTCTACTTTAAAATAGTAATCGAAGAAAAACCTTAGGGAGCGTCCACCAATCACGTGAAGGTTTTTGGGGGAGTCGGGATTGACAAAAATCACGTGGGGGACGGAGAGGTCTAGTAAAATATCACGTATATTTTTTACCTAAGTTTTCAAAATAATGCAAAACGATACGATTTTTTTGTTCTTCAAAAAATTTACGTAACTAAAAATACACATGGTGCTTGGTGGGATAGAGGCGGGTTAATTTTAAATATCACGACGTATCACCAAGGGGGAGGGGGGGGTCCAAAAATTCCTAAAAATCGATCATGTGATTAATGGATAACCCCTTACTTGACTTGTTTTTGAGATAATGGTGGTGGACCCTCTGTTCCTCCGATTGTATGTAAAGCAGTTATGAAGATTCATCTGATATATTTGATTTTTCAGATTTTCGTTAAAAGTAGGTGAAAAACAATTACTGAATTTATTTTATTAATTGGTGAAAACTTTTTGCCCTCGATCATTCACTTAAAAAATCACCATACATTTTATTGGATTTGAACATATTTGAATCTCTTTTTTTAACCCAAAATCTGCAAATATTAAGCAATATCATAAGAATGGCAAGATATATTCTAATTATTTAACTGACAACTAAAAAAACGTTCGTTATAATATTGACAATGTGACCGTTGATATGATGATATCGACGTTGCTCGATTTAAGGCATTGGCTGGTTACACATCATTTGCAATCTACTTTAAAATATTACTTATGATTAATACATGTTAATAATACCATACCAACAGTTTTTTTTAAATGATGGTGATGGACCATTAATCCGTATCGTCCAGAACAGAATGCTTTTTAAGCTATTACCTATTAACAAAAAATCTCCCTTCCAATTAATTTTATAACAGTGATGACAGATACAAGATTATATGGAGCTCTTTATATTTACATCAAATGTAATAATATAAAATTATAAATGCAATATACATAAAACAATGATATATATGTAAGAGATAGCGTAGATATTATGTAATTTAGTATATGGCTAATGTACCTGTTTATAAAGCCAATAAAATAATAATAAAAAAAAAAAAAAAGCTATTACATAAACGTTTGCTTCTAAATTTTCATATACTCATTCACATGGAATATTTAATTAGGCAAGTGTTTTAAGGAGTTTTCGGTATAATTAATACATTACTTTGAATGCTTAACTGCTTCCAAGAGAGCGCCTGAGTGCTGCATACGGGCTAATAGACCGTACAACTATAACTATAACTATAGTTATATTGAAACTGGAAAACTATTTAATTAGCATAATAAGTTGTGCGTATATATCCACGAGAAAAGAGAAAAACTTTTTAATTACCAAGATTATATAAGTGCAACTTCATTAATGTTTTCAAATTAAATAATAAAGCCTTTTGTGCATAAAGTTGCGGGGACTTCCAGCGTATAAAAGCTGGATATTTATGTTGTCTCGGTTAGTACGGAAACTTTTCTAAAGTATTAAATGAAATAGTCCGAGGCGCTGCCGGTGATTTATTTTCATTTTAATTACTCAATAGCTTTGTAAAATGAGATTTGTTATGAAAATAGATGGAACTAGCTGTAAGTGGAATTCTGTCTTGAGGCAATTATGGCATCGTGCCTTAAGGCAAATTGCTGGAACTTCCCGCACCGTAACGAAATGTTCGAGGAATACTGAATGTTTTCAAATAGATTATTATAAATATTGTAACATTGTCTAATATTTATAAGAATTATATAAAGCGAATTGCAAAGTTGAAATTATTTGTTCAAAGTATATTAGAACTTTAGTCAGAATTAAAAATAAAATCTGAAATATTTTCGATATACAAAATACTAAAAAAAAAAAAAAAAAAAAAAAAAAAAAAAAAAAAAATTTGAACAAAATTTTTTTTCCAAAATCAATTATTTTGTTAGGACAAGCAGAAAGTTCTTTGAATCATTTAAATCGGACGCTTATTTCTCTCAAAAACTGCCATTTTTTACATATTTAGCTCCGTATCTTCGAAATGGCTGGGCCTGCCTTTGCCAAAAACTAATAAACACTTCTCCCAATCATTACTAATTGAATGTTTTTTAGATCATTCAAATCGGATACTCCGTTCTCTCAAAAATTCGATTTCTATTTTCTGCACTCTTTGCTCCGTATCTCCGAAACGGCTGGATCTCCCTTTGCCAAAAACTAATCAGCTCTTTTCCCTACCAATAGGAATCGAATGTTTTTTGAACCATTCAAATCAGTTGATCCGTGCGCCCTAAAACGTGACTGGAAATTTGTATCCACACATACATACACACACACACACACACACACACACACATCCATTTTTTCTGAGGTATGCCAAAACGTTCAGAAACCTTCAAAACGTCGAGAAATGTTAAAATTTTCAATTCCGATTTTCGGCCCATTACAATAACTTACCCTACGGGAAGTTAAAAATATCTTGCGGCATTGTACAGAGTGGATCAAAAGTCTTCTTCACTCTGCGAGGAAATTTTCCATTGGAAAGGAAAACCTGCAGAAAAAATAAGTAAAATAATATAAGTTGTATAAGTATAATGTTGTATTTAACTTACCGTACGATAAGTTATAGTAATCGCAAAGGAATTGAAAATGAAAATTTTTATATATTTTTAGGTTTTAAGGGTTTCTGAACATTTTTGCATACCTTAGAAAAAATGGATGCATGTGTGTGTGTGCGTGCTTGTGTGTGTATGTATGTGCCGTGTCATTTTTTTCAAAAAAGTAATTTCTTTCAGAAATTTTAAAATACTGCAAAAATTTTTTTTCAAAGGTCTAAAACGAATTTGACTCTTTTTTAAAGTTTTAGCAATTTGCCTTAAGGCACAACCCCATGCAGCACAAGATTGTATTATCATTTAGACATTACTATGGCATTGTTCATTCAATTATCATTTAGACATTACTATGACATTGTTCATCAATATCATGTAGACTTTTATTACTATTACATATTTCAATATATTATCTGCTACATAGCCATTTATTTATTACAAAGTATCCTAATGTTTTTTTTTCAATGA
The DNA here is from genome assembly GCF_003426905.1 of Ctenocephalides felis. NCBI lineage: Eukaryota > Metazoa > Arthropoda > Insecta > Siphonaptera > Pulicidae > Ctenocephalides > Ctenocephalides felis. The sequence goes on from NW_020538040.1 coordinate 25,154,686, forward strand.
CTTTTTTATGATCAAATTTATTTAGGGTAGAGCGAGGCTTAAATTATTTCAAGAACAAGTAAAGTACAAGTAAATTTAAAATCTGTAATCTAAGCTGATACTCTAGATTCATACTGCTTGATACTAAGCTGGCCAAGGTTGTAGTTAGAAATGTTGTATTTGTGATAAAGTAAATTCATAAAGCTACAAGTGAAAAATTTGTTGAGTACGATTACAAAACAAAAAAAATAGTTGGATCCATATAGTAAAACGAGTGTCTGATAAATTAATCGATGAGCAAATTTGGCTAGAACAAAAAATTATGCATATGATCAAAGATTTGCGTAAAATATAAGAGTATAAAATTTAAAAAAAATTATCCACATAATGAGAAATTAAGAATCATATTTTAAGTTTAAAAATCATCAAAATGTCAAAAATTTAATTTTAATTTGAAAATTTGCTTTATTTGACCTAAATACATGCATTGATTTTTACATAAAAATACAAATTGTATACACCTATTCTGGAAAAATGTCGAAGAAATGATTCTATTGTTAAAAAATGCAAAATAGTTAAGAATTTTTTGAATGTGTAAAAAATCAAGAAACTAATCAAAATATCAAAAATTTCGTAAAAAATATGAAAAAACAAGTAAAAATTATGGTAGTAGGTGAAATTATCATATATATTATCATATATAAATTATAGTATTATTAATTATACCTACAAACATAAATAATCAAATCGATGAATTTTCAAAATGCAATATAAATCCATGTAACATAGTTCTATTAGAAGGCAACCCAGTGGTTGTCCATACTCTTTGTGATGGAAAGAATAAATTCACTTGAAATCGTATTTACATCTATGTAAATTCTATTAAATTCAAGTGAAAACTGATGTCATTACTGCTTGATATCATGCAGTATCAGAAAGAGATTGATCCTGGAACAAGATCGCTAAAATTGTGATCTAAAATATTGTAACATATGTAATTATAATTTTTATTAGTTTATTTTTTATGTAAGTTCTTATCAGAAATTTACTGGTTAAAAAAAAAACATTTTCAACGTATTAGGTTTTCCGTGGTTTTGTAGTAAGATCTTTGGTCTTGCTATCACAGGTTCCAAGTTCAGTATCTACTTCGGCCAGCTTGATAACAATCAGTAGTGACATCAGTTTTGACTTAGAAGTTTATGTCTAAAAGTTTTTTCAAGTGGAAGTATATTTTTGGAACTTCATGGCATATATACATCTCCATCAATAAAATGTAAGAATAATGTCATCAGAAAGAAAATGGTCAGCCACTGGATTACCTTTTTATAAATCTAGATTGAGGAGTTACATGACAACTAATTATAAAATATATAGTTCTGAATTCTGTCCAAAAAATGAAAAAAAAATATAAAAATAATCTTTTACATAGTTGCTTCAAAAATCCATTCCTCCCGTTGTTTATAATTTACCACTATAGAAAACGTAAGTGCCTACTGTTTAATGTGTGATTTAATTCTATTTATTTATCGAGACAAACTATATATGTATTTATTTATATTATTTGATCAAGAATGAATTCTCGGTATCTCGAAATGCGTTTCTAACAATGTATTTTAGTTAATGAAGTACCATAATCGGACATCGTACGATATTTGTTTATATAAAGACTTCACATTGTCTGTGAATCAGTTCTTATCTTTCGTTCAGGAGATAATTCTAATCCGTGTTATTATTTCAACAATATCAATGCATTTGTCCGACAAGGATAGTAAGTGAAATTAGGAAGCAAGAGGCAAACCTATTCAATATATTTTTTTAACTTTTCGAAAAAGGTACTAGAAAATCAGATTTGGTAATATTGTGTTCTATCGACATTTCCGTCATTCTGTATCATTGGACAGCAATAAATCCAAAAACTGTTGGGAAATTATCAATTGGGAATAGTATACTGATTTTGCGAAGGTAACTATTCCAAGCTAATTGCGATTATTATTTAATTGTTTATATTTTGTGGATTCTATTATGATGATAAAACACATCGGACACATCATGTCATTGTGAGGCCAAAGCTCGTGTCTCCAATCCAAGAACAATTCCAATAAACAATTTTTAACTAATATGTACTCACTATGCCTATTTTTTTAAATCCTAAATGCCTAATTTGTAGCTAATAGACCAATTCTGTCTCAACTGAAAAAAAATTCAATTCACAAATTATTTTGTTTTGCAATGCAGTGATTATCAATAAAATCTGCTAATGTTCTAAATAAAAGCAACATTTAAAAATATGTGTATATTTTTATATTAAGACTTATTTGGCATGTGTAACAATTGACCTTCCAAAAAAGTTTTTACCCAAATTTTGAAAATTTTATATGTTGAGTTTCAAGTTTACATTTCAGGCTATTCTGAACATTTTGGCTTAAAAATCAGAGAAAGTGATTATGTGTGTGTATATTTCTTTCGGAATCGCAAGCATTTCATAAAGTATTTATGTTATTATTCATCAATATTGCTAGATGTTAACTATTTAACAGTTGTAATAAATGTTGTAATTAAAAAGAATCATGAAGTAACTCATAATGGTAATTTATGTTACGATCAGTTAATATGTTTTTTTGAAAAAGTTTTCAACGTTTTTCAAAATTTTGGAAAAAAAACTCGTAGCGGTTGAAAATTGTATTGATTAGTTGTTGGAAAAGATCAGCTGAAAGGTTTTGTGATTCAGAAATAATTTTTTTTTTTTTTTTTTTTTTTTTTTTTTTTTTTTTTATTTTATTAATTATAACAATCAGAGTCAGAATGACTCTATGAGTTACAGAGATGTCATGATTAAAATAATATATAATAAATCAAAAATAAAAAGTAAATAAAAAAATAATAATAATTATAACTCATAACATAATTAAAACTAAAGGTAAAATTATAATATAAACTAAATAATCCGTGAAACTGTTCCAATGAACAGCACACTATGTTATGTCAAGTCCAAAGGAATTTTTCTCTTCAACCTTCTAGTAGACGGAGTCATAAGTAGAGGTGCTATAAGATGGTTTGGATGATTTTCAAGCTTGGAATGATGGATTGAACTCCTGCTGCTAATTACATCCTTAATAAAAGGAATATTGAGGTCTTCATGGATGATTTTATTACTTACATACCACGGTGCGTCGGTGATCTGCCTTAAGATTTTGGATTGCATCCGTTGCATTAAAACAATGTTGGACATGCTGGCGCAACCCCAAAGCTCTATACCGTATGTCCAAATGGGCTTTATTGCAGATTTGTATATCAATAGTTTGTTTTCAAGCGATATGATTGATTTGCGCCTCATTAGCCAATTCAGGTCTGCAATCTTCTGTTTGATATGTTTTATTTTAGCCATAATGTGGGTTTTTCATGTCAGTTTTCGATCTAAGTATATTCCCAGATATTTAACATTATCAGCTGGTGGAATTTTCTGGCAGTTAAAGTATACTTCAGGGCATGTTTGTTTGTTCAAAGAAAATGTAATATGGCAAGACTTGCTCTCGTTAATAACAATGCGCCATTTTTTCGTCCATCGCTCGACAGCATATAGATGTAGCTGAAGCTTGATAGATGCAACGATAGGGTTGATATCAGAGGAAAGTATTGCAATGTCATCAGCAAATGTAGCAATTGATGTAGTTGGCAATGAAGGAAAATCGCTCGTAAATAGTAAATAAAGGAACGGACCCAGCACACTTCCTTGTGGAACGCCGGCACTTATCGGAAAAGAAGTAGAAGTTTCACAATTAACCCTGACTTTGAATGTTCTGTCTGTAAGGTATGACTTAAGAATTTCATAGTAGGATGATGGAAGGTTATATTTTATTTTTAAAAGTAATCCCTCATGCCACACTTTGTCAAATGCCTGCTTTACATCCAGAAACACGGCTGAACAGTATTCCTTGGCTTCGAAGGAGTTATTAATAATATTAACAAGTCTGTGACACTGTTGTGTTGTCGAATGTTGCTTACGAAAGCCAAATTGATGGTCTGGTATATTATTTGATTCTGATAATATATCTTGGAGTAAAAGTTTTTCGAAAATTTTTGAGGTAATAGGTAGAAGGCTAATAGGCCTATAAGATGAAACCAAATATGGATCCTTTCCAGTCTTTGGAATCATTTCAACTATAGAGGTTTTAAAGGATTTAGGCCAGAATTCCAGTCTTAATATAGCATTATATAAGTATGTTAGACAAATAATACCTTTTTTAGGCAATTCTTTCAACATCCTCGACGAAATTAAGTCGATTCCTGGGGATTTTTTGTTTTTAAGTTTAGAAATTTCCCTGACAACCCTTCTCAGAGAGAAGAATTTTTTATTATTTCTAACAGGAATCGTTCGAAAAACCATGTCACAATCAGGAATTTGATTATCAGAAGGTAAATTAGGCTGAAACACAGAGGATAAATACTTGGCAAAAACTTCAGTTTTATCCTTATCACTTCGTGACCAAGTCGAGTCGTTGTCAGCATCCCAACGAATTGGCGGGTTTCGCACACATGGTTTGAGTCGGTTTTTTACTGGTATCCAAATAGAATTATCGAAGCGGTTAAGGCTGGCTACATAGTTGGTGAAATTAATATTGCTCATTTCTTTCAATCTATCTATCTTCAGCTTATTACTAATATTATTCTTCATACTATTCTTCAGCTTATTACTAATATTGTTAAAGTAGGTTTTATCTGAGGGTAAATGGCTGTTATGCCATTTTCTTCTTGCTCTCCGTTTTTCAGCGATAAGCCTTTTGATTTCTAGGGAAGTAGATTGTCGATTGGATTGCACAGGTTTAGGCGTAGAGGATGAAGCAGCTTCAGTCAAAATGTTGTTTCAGTTCAAAAATATATATTTCAACATATAAAATATATACTTCATAAATATTCAAAATTTAATAAATTTAACCTTATGTGACTTATTGCCTATTTTAGGAAAAAGCAATCATCATTTTGCTATATAAACAATTGGTTTTTTTCTTGAACAATTTTAGTTATATTAGGGTGATTATATTAGTGATGTTTACTCTATATCTCCGAAAGGGCAGGGCTTGTCTTGGCCAAAAACAAATCGGTATATCTCATCTTCGGTACATATCGAATGTTTTTTGAATCAATCTAATCGGATGCTCCGTTCCCTCAAAAGCTGTTATTTTTGCACTTTTTGCTCTGCATCTCCGAAACGGCGATACCTGCCTTTATTAAAAACTAATCAGTACATTACCTTCGGTACAACTAATGTTTTTTTGATCATTCTAATCGGATGTTCCGTTCTCTCAAAAATGGTTGCTTTTGCGATTTTTGTTCTGCATCTTTGAAACGGCGGGGCCTGCCTTTGTCAAAAACTAATCAGTACATCCCCCTTTTAGTACAACTAATGTTTATTGAATCAATTTAATCAGATGCTCCGTTCTCTCAGAAAGTTATTTTTGCACATTCATATCTCCTCGTCAATACAAATGGAATGTTTTGTGAATCATTCAAATCGGTTGATCCGTGCTCCAGAAAATTGTATCCGAACTTACATACACACACATCAATTTTTCTATGACGAAAAATAGAAAATTTCACTTTCGATTTCTTTGCGATTACTATAAGTTACCCTACGGAAAGTTAACAATTGTGTAGCTTAAGTATAAAATTATGTATTTTTCAAAAATAATATGAAATATGAATATGAGTAACTTACATATTAGCTACTTTCCTATTATGATCCGAACGTTAAGACAAATAAAATAAATAAATCGACACTTGAAGACGTTATCGGGGAGCGATATCATTTTTGGTATTTGTGTTTATATCGAATACATTGTGTCGGAGACATGTCGGCGATATTGTTTCAAGATTATATTACATATGCTCCTAAGTGGAAAACAATATATATTCAAAAGTATATAAAGACGATATTTCAGCAGGAGTTTCATATGTTCGAGATGAATCTACACGACAGTAAACTGAAATGATGATACTCAAACGATTTATTATTTTATTATATAAATTGGTTATGAGAAACGGATCAAAATAGCATTTTTAGAAAGCAACAAGTTGTATGGCAACATGTTAATGCAAATATCTGATATAATAAATCAAATATTTGAAGCAAAACTAATACCTGGTCAAGGTAGAGTACAGTATGGGATAATACTGGAATATTGATTAAAACCTACAGCCATATCAATAAATAAAGATAATTTAATTAATATAATGTTGATACTCAAATAAAAGGCATATGGCTTTACCCACATTTTTTCCAAAATTAACTAATAAATTTATTAACTAATATAATTTATTAGAATACAAGAACTAGAATTATTAACTAGCAAATTTAAATTTATTTCAGAATACAAAGATAAATACGTATGACATTTTTCGAAATAAAAAAATGAAAACTATTGGTGTATGGCATCTTGCCTTAAAGCAAATTGCTGGAACTTCGCGTACCGTAATGAAATATTCAAAAAGAATCTTGAATGTTTTCAAATATATTATTATGAGTGATTTTTCAAGTAGATAAGTGAGTTTTAGAACTTGAGCTAGATTTCAAATTAAAATCTGAAAAAATCTCGATATTCAAAAAATAAACTTTTTTTGCTTTTCCCAAAAACAATCGTTTCGTCAATACAAGCAAATGGTTTTTTGAATAATTGAAATCTGATGCTTTGTTCTTTCAAAAACTACAATTTTTTCCACATTTATGTTTCTTATCTCCAAAACGGCTGGTCTTGTTTTTGCCAAAAACTAATCACCACTTATACCTATCATTACGAATTGAATATTTTTTGAATCATGCAAATCGGAAGCTCAGCGCTTTCAAAAACTTGATTTCAGTTTTTTTTGCATTTTATGCTTCGTATCTTCAAAACGGCTAGGCCTGTATTTTCCAAAAACTAATCCTCGCGTCTCTCATTTGGTATGAATCGAAGGTTTTTTCAATATTTCAAATCTGATCCGTGCGACTTAAATCATGGACGAAAAATTGTATCCACACAAAACACCCACACACTTGCATACACACATACACACGTCCATTTTTCCTTGGATATGCCAAAATGTTCAGAAACCTCTGAAACGTGGAGATATATATAAAAATTTTCATTTTCGATTTTTTGACGCTCACAATAACTTTCTTGTTAATAAAATTGTTCTGCTAATAAGTTTATAATTTGATGCAAAAAATTGTTTGAATATAGAACTACAAATACAATATGCAGAATACTTTTAAGAATATAGTAAATTCAAAGTCCTTGAATCCTTTGCCAAGAATAATATATGAAAAGTGTGTTCGAAAAATAAGGAATAATAAAAATATAATGCTTTCATGCACTGGACCTGCTACTACCTTCGAGAAAATTAAATTATGCTCTTGTAATAATATTATAACTACACAGTGTGTGTGTTCGCTTTTCACTCAATTATGCATAAAAGAGGAAAAGCTCGTTTTATACATAAAACGTAAGGGTTTTCCACTATCTGTTTTCCTTACATCGTATTGTTTAAGTTTTTCAATTTATAGCATCTCATGTGTTATTCAAAGTATTCAAACGTATTCAACCAGCTCGGAAAAGTATTCTGTGTTTTCTATTTCTTATTCTTTGAAGCTCCTTTTCCGAGTACTAAGTGAAGGACCGCAGTTTCCATCACTAGGATTTTATCCGTCTCTCTTCTAAGCTTTTTATATCAAATACTCTAAACTTTTAACAAGAGCCGGTCACAAAGATACGAGGAATAGTGATTCCTGAAAATGTTGAATCATTGCACCTTGATCATTTTGTAAACAATACAGAAAAATTTAAAACATATGAATGATTTTATCATGTTCGGACGTATTTTCGTTTTATTATATTGACCATGAAGGTGACAACCTTCAGGGCATTAAACTTTACACGGAATGGTTGCTGCCCCTGGTAGAGAGGGTAGCGGAGTTTTTAATTGAACTAGTTGCTCACTTCTAAGAGTAAAGTCCACTTAACAACATATATAATAAATAATAAATAAATATATCTAATTTCATTATAACTTAGTAATAAAATCAGTGATTGATTTTTTACTATTGTAAAAATATCTAGTTTCATTATAATTTTGTAACAAATCAGTGATTGTAATTAGAACTGCAATAAATATATAATATACAAACAAATCAGTGTTTAATACAGTACACAGCTACAAGGGTTAAATTATAACCCAACAACCTGAATTATCGAAGGAGAGTTTTAATAAATACTGTAACTACGTTACATAAATGCATATACTTTTGTGAAATATCTATATAGGGTAGAGCTGGGTTTAAAAGTCCGAGGGTAAACCTGCCATCACCGACATCTCAAACACAAGTTAAGAATTTTTTAAACAAGAATACTTGAAAGTAGAGGGAAAACGTTTTATAAACAGCCAACACCTTGATTGTTACAACGTCGCTATCAGGAGATAAACGGCAGTATTTGAAAATCCATAACAAATTCATCACAAGCTTTCCATCTAATAAAATAAAAAAAAACTCAAAGAAAAAATATCAAATTACGAAATTGTTCATAACAAATTTAATTCTAAACTTTAGTGCAAATAAAACGATCAAGGACACGCCAAATAATATTACCTACTTATCGCTATTACAAAATATAAACAATTGTACTATACAAATAAAAATCGATGTTTGAAAAAGTTATCAGTGCAATAAAATTGTTATTTGCTTCATATCTATGACTCGTTGTTTAATTCGATATCATATATTTTTTGTTATTTAACGGATCAGTTATCGCTACATTTGTTATAATAAGGAGCGGCTTTTTTTAGTCAACATTTAACCTTTATTTTTTATTAGTAGAAGAATCCAGATAATCCGGATAGATACTGTTTTTGTTTCGTAATAGCCAAATATTTAATTGTGATTACGCGTGTTAGTATGAAAGATCACAAAATTTACAAATTGCAGTGGAAGTTTAAATGATTTCTAATCTAGATCAATAAAACTTGAAATCTAGAAATTTTTCAAAATACATTAGCGGAGTTTTAAAATTTTGACGCAACCCATTTTTATAAATTGTTCATTGACTTTTCATAATTAAGCAGCTTTTCGTAGGTCTGCAATATGTTTTAGGTCAATAATAAGTTAATTTGTATATAATGTACCTGGCTATCTGTCTACCTGTCTTCTTGTATACTTGTTCATTAGACTAAATGTCTACCTGTCTACTTGTCCAGCTGTTTACCTATCTAGCAGTCTTTTTACTTGGCCACCTATTTACCTAACTGACAGTCTAACACTTTGTCTGTGGAACCACAAATTTACTTTCTATCTGTTTATCAATCTGACAACCTAGCACTCTACCAGTGTACCAATCTGCCTGTCTACCAGTCTATATATCTGCTTGTCTATCAGCTTTGGTATCTACCTGTCCACCAGTCTATGTATCTACCTGAGTACCAGTCTACCTTCTATATATTTACCAGTCTACAGTGTACTTATCTGCAAATTTACCAGAAATTTTTCGAATTGCTCCGCTTGCTTAAAAGCTGCTTTGCCATTTTCTGCACTTTTTCCTCGTATCTCCAAAACGTCTGGAACTGCCTTTCTCAAAATCTAAAACCAAACGCTTTTTGGAAGATTGAAATGCTCGGTTTGCTCAAAAACTGACTTGCCATTTTCTGCACTTTTTGCCCCGTATCACCAAAACTGTTGGAAACGCCTTTCTCAAAAACTAAAACCACAAACTTTTTGAGTAATTCAAATCGGGTGTTCCTGAAGTCGATGAAACATTGTTTGCAAACACATACCTACATCAATTTTATCTACCTGTTTACCAGTCTATCTACTTATTTGTCTACCAGTCTTCAATATATGTTTAACAATTCACCTGCAATTTTTCGAAATGCTCGATTCGCTCAAAAACAACATTTTTTGCCTAGTATTTCCAAAACGTCTGGTAGGGCCTTTCTCAAAAACTAAAACCAAATGGTTTTAAAATCATACTAATCGGGTGTTTATGAAGTCGTCGACGAAAGATTGTTTGCAAACAAAAATCTTCATCAATTTTTCTAAGGTATGTCAAAATCTTCAGAATGCTTGAAACGTAAAAATATCCAAACGATTTTTTTGTTATTAAAATAAGTTACCTTGCGTGAAGTTAATGATGTTATGACAAAAAAAGTAGAAATTGTAATAGAAAATACATCAAAAATGTATTTCTATTCTTGGGCAACTAGTTGACGAGCACTTTTTAAATAAACCTTCTTTTCCCTTTAACAAACGAGACAAAACTTGGATTTAATTAAACATTTAAAAGCCATCACCGCCCGAGTGATGAAATTACTGAATCCTGTTATTTGTAGTAAAACTCTCTCGGCCGTTAAAGTTTTTCAATTAATGATGAAAACTAAAACAGATCTTTCTCTCTGCTCTAAGTCGCCGTCTCAGTTTCTTGGCGTTTATTATTGTATGAAATCTCGGTTAGTACTTTTGTTCTAAGAGATAGTTTTGGCTAAGAGTTTCCTAAATGTTACTGAAGATGGAATGAATTTCAGAGAAAATCCACAAACGCAGTTCCCAACTCTAATTTCATAGGATTCTTCACAGACCACTTAACTCGTAAAAGCTAGTTTAATACATAGAATTTGCAGGACGGAACGGTTTGTCATTAAATTTTACGATTTTAAAACATTTTAAGATGTAATGCGACCTTTTTGTCATGCTTACTTGCGATTAGAGACAAGGACTAATTGGTGAAGGACGTAGGAAGTAATTCAAAATTGGATTTGGATACTTATGAAAAGTTTACTTAACTTAGGAGTCCATGCAAATGCAAAATTCAAGAAAGAGTACCGGAATATATATATATATATATATATATATATATATATATATGGCTGTATTTGTGATTGACCCAGTTCCGTAAAAGATATCTATTTATAAAAATAATAATAATAAATATAATTTTATCTATGAGAATATTAAGATATGACAAATTGTTACAACATATTAAGGGCCACCCTAATGTATATACAGATATGTAGTATATTATGTACATTATTTGCATACCATCTGAGTATTATTAGTCATTTCTTATATGAAGCTTTATTTCAAATTACAACATGCATATCACTCATAAATATTATGGAATACTGGATATAATTCATATGTCATATACAATTTTTGTTTTACGTGACACAATGAATTTGATCAGTGAAACAATTGCTAATCAACATTTGCAAATCATTTGCATACCAAAATTTTTATAACGCACAAATTTATATTTTTACAATTTAATTTTCTTATTTTTTCTAATCTACAAATTAATTTAATTTTTTAAATAAAACAACGTTAATTTAAACAGTAGAAACTTTTTATAAATATCTGTACAAAGAAAACAAATTATGAAGTATTTATCGATTTTTAAAGGTAAGTGTCAATTTTTTTGTTTTGCCCAATTTTTTGCAAATTATATAAATTTGCAAATTATTTAAATTTTACAGAACAAGTTTATATTACAAAAAATTGAACTCATTAGAGGATTTTGTCAGTTTGATCTTCTACTGAACACAAATCTGCAGAACTCTTACTGGTCCACAAAACAAACTAAAGATCTAAAATCTTTTATAGCTGATATTTATATTTTGCTTGCAAGAGTAATTCAATCTGCCAAAAGTTATAACAAAGAAGATGACGGTTTGCAGCAACTTCCAAATGCCAACAACGTTTGGTGGCGTCATCATATCGAAGTTCTCAGTGATGTTGGATATTTTAACATCACACGTTCTCTGTTTCGTAGGATTCACCTGATCCCGATGAATCTTCTAAAAAAAAATTGATCTTCAACTAGATGTCAAATTATCATGCTTTTTCATTCTATTGGCTCAAAGTACTCCTAGTGTCTGATTTGACATAATGTACGAATTTTCCAACCTTCCTGTATTGTTGTTGGATTGAGGTACCAGGATAATCTTAGGGAATGTTCTATTAGGGTTTTGTTATATTGTGTTACAGCTTCTTCCTAAGGTGTCATCCTGGTATTCTTGTTCAGGAGTTTTAAGCCAGCTGATAGAACCTCCACCTGAGAGCAAAGTTGAACAAGCGGTGAACGAGTTAATTGGCATGTCAGCTCTCGATGAAGATGAAAAAATAACTCTTCTAGAAAAAAGAATTGCGTGGTTCTCGTTACCACCTGAATTGTCAAAGGCCTTAATTCATGCATCTATTTTTAAATGTTTTGATCCGATACTTGCAATTAGTACAATGTATTCAGCTGATGGTGAAGCAGGATTATGCGATACAAGAGAAGATAATCGTTTTCTCAAAGCTCAGTTTGACAAATTCAGTCACCACGTAGCTGTGGTAAAAAATTATAATGATTGGAAAAATTGTAGAGAATCTTCCAGAATAAAATTTACTAAAAAAATTATGAAACAAGCTGAACAATTGCGAGAGCTTCATGCAGAGAATGTGTATGCTTGTGGAATTTTGAATACATCAGGTGATTATAAATTTCTGAGTTACACTCAGTTGAAAGGCGTAGATCTTTTATCAGAGGCTTCTGTGCTATCACCTTTAGCTCTAATGCTGTTCAATGAATCGGGAATTGCATGCGATTTTGAGGACACGAATCAAAATCGTGCTCCAGATAAATGTCACGAAACAATTGCCATTGTAGATCATAAACGCCATAACGAAATGTGCAATTTTTGAGGGATTTTAGCGTCATTAGTGATCAAGTTATTAAACAAGATGAAGTATTGTACTTAAATCAATTCTTAGTTAATCATAATGTCTATGATCTTTATACGTATAATCAGGATAAAGTTATGTTTTATATTCTTGAATAAAGGATGGATTTAGTTTTAAGACGCGCCCTCTGCTTCAAAGGATGCATCTGAACCCAATAAACCAACTAAATCCAGAAAAATGATCTTCGACCAATTAAGTGAATTATAATGTTCATTCACCTTATTGACTATGTAGTTCAAAGTACTCCTAGTTTCCGGCTTGAAATAATGTAGGAATTCATCAACCGTCCTGGATCATTATGGAATTGAGGAAACAGGATAACCATTAGGAATAGTCTTTCAGGGTCTTGTTATATTGTGTTACAGCTTCTTCCTAAGGTGTCATCCTGGTATTCATGTTTTCATCCAGGCTGCTTGAAGTCGAATTTTTGGAAAATGTCGAAATAAACGTGTTAACTTTACATTGGATCTGTCAACTATTGCATTGTATACTTATTTATAAATTAATGTAAAAAATCTTAAATTTTATGAATTATTGTGATAGAAATTTTTTGCTATGGATATATAAAATTATGAAAATTATGATCGGTTACAAACATCCTCTATTGTTTTTTTCCTCTCACCAACGCCAACTTGCGTTGAAAAAAAAAGAGAATATTTTGATTGATTTAATAAAAATTTAGAAAAAACTTATTTAAAATTTTATTTGCATATTTGTAAAACAAATCGTTGTAACAATTTCTGATATTTTAATATTCTCATAGATAAAATTATATTTCTTATTTTTATAAATAGATATCTTTTACGAAACTGGATCAATGACTTGAAGGCACTGATCAATGATTTTTATGACATTACTGAATTTTCTCAATTTGATTTCAATAACTATTTTTTCCATAATTCTTATCCTTTATTTATGTAGTCTAACCATTTGATCGCCTGTACAACCATGTTTTTATTAGATATTTTATTAATTTGAATTTTTACGGTTTTAAATGACTATAACTTGCAACCTTGTGCAAGAATTTTGAGCTTGACTGGTGGTCTAATAGACTTTAATATGATGAACATTGTATTTAATGTTCGAATGCTTTTTGCAGCTCTTTTTCAGAAGCGAAATGCGTTCAGCTACTTTGATTATTATAAAATTACTATCCTTTTAATATTAATTATGAATAAGCTTGACAAGAGCCTGAAATAATATCTATTATTATTGATTACGGCTTGCTTATAAATAAATAAATAAATATATTCAAAATGATTGGGTAATTTATTTAATATTTCAAAAGCTTCAGAATTTAACAAATTATCCAAATTTCTTACGAAATGCAAAAATTCTAAACTTCAAATATGTCATCTTGCAAAAACTCCTAAATTCTTTAAAATAATTACAGTAGCTTTATGTCAACATAATTGAATTAATTGAATTAATTGAATAAACAATTCAACTTTAAAATAGTATAGGGAACTAAAATTTAACGTATTACTTTAAACCAAACATAGCTTCTGGTATTAAGAAATAGAATATTTCCACATACGCATGCTTTTTCAATTAATTCCTTTATTTATGAGAAATATTAGTCATGGTGAACTAATAAATTATACCATTATTTCATCAAAGTATTGATTTGAAAAGCTACACGTGTTCTCCTCAATAACTTCGTTATTTTCCAGCACATTAGGCATTTTCCACGTTTGTTTTCAAACGTTGGCATAGGCAAAAAAATTCCAGACACTCGCGGTCGAAAATATTTATTTTTTGTCTAAATAATTACATTGAATATGTTTTCAATCGTTCAATCTAGAGACACGTTTACATTTTTGAACGTGATTGCAAAATTCATCTCAATATCCTAAACACGATGTGATTATGGATTTGTAAATAAATTAACCTCGAGTGATTAAATAATTTATTATATACAGTTTGAATTGGTTCAAAGATTTTACATTTGGTTAGAGACGTAAAATGATTTAGCTTCAGCTTCTTTTGTAAGTCCCGAAGGAGAATTTTGTGTTTTCGCCCAAAGTAAATTGCACTTCAAGTTTATGTTTTCTCGACGTTTTTTTTTTTATTTATTGGCTTTTGACATACATCATAAGGCCAGATGCCATTCATACAATTGTTTACTACAAATTCTTATTGAATAATAATTTTAGTATTATTAATAAACTTAAATATATATTTATAAATTTTTAAATTATTATTAGCTACAAGTGTTTGTGCATTAGCCATTCTGAATCAAATGAGACCAAATTTGGGAAAAGTATGTGTACATGTGTGTGTGAGCCGAGTTTTAACTTTTCATTGACGTTTTCTCAAATCAACGACGATATCATAGTCTTCTAGATCATACTGAAATATTACGTCTCTACGACAAGTCGTTTAATTCTAAAAATTCGTCAAATTTGCAAAAATTAATGTTTTTTTGTGGCGTTTGTCAAAATTAGACTTTTCATCGACGTTTTCTCAAAAACGGCTGGACTATTTTAAAAAATTTAGAAGCTATTCGATGTATCGCGTTGAGGACTATCGTTTCTCACATTTGTGCAACTATTGGCAACGAGTCGTTTCTTAGTGATTCAGAGAAAAGTGAAAATTTTTTGTTTTTTAGTATAAAATATGTTGCAACGTCAAAAAAACAATCGATTTATAAATAAATGTAGAATTAATTAATAAATTGTGTTGTGCTCAAATACAACATTATTATAAAAATAAAAATAAGTCTAATAAATCTCAACAATATAAAATAATTATAGTTATAATATATATATATATATATATATATATATATATATATAACTATATTAACTTCCTGTAGAGTAAGTTGTAGTAATAGCAAAAAAATCCAGAATGAAAATTTTTATATATCGTACGTTTCAAGGGTTTCTGAACATTTGGCATACCTTACAATTAGATGAAATGAATGTAAGTGTATTATGTGTGTGTGGGTTCGGATACAAATTTCTGTTGGCAATTTTGAGAATATGATTCAACCGATTTGAAAGACTCAAATAACATTCGATTCCTATTAATAGAGACGTGATTAGTTTTTGGAGAAGGCAGGTCCAGCCGTTTCGAAGATACGGGGCAAAACTGCCAGAAATGATAATTATGTTTTTAAGAGAACGGAGCGCCGATTCAATATTTCAATCAATATTTTACATTTATTGACAAAACGAAGAACTGATTAAAGTTTTGAGAAGGCAGATCAAGCGGTTTCGGAGATCGAAAAAAAAAATAAAGAAAATGCCATTTGACGGTCAAAATTGATCATTAGACATATGCACATCAAATTATTAGATATTTTATAGTGATTTTAATAATGGGTATAAATTTTGTTAACATTTCTATGGGTTCCGTACCAATATTTATCCGTTAAACTGCGATGTGACGCTTACGCGCTTCGCTATTTCTTCTCCAAAACAACCACGCAGCACGATTGCTTTGAAAAAAAGTTTTCAAAAATATAAATTATAATTCTCAAAACATAAAAAAAACTAAATATTACAGAAACGTCATTTTTTTTCAAAAATTTCATAATTCTCATTTTCTCAAAGTCTTAAAAAAATTTTAAGATTTTTTAAAAAAAATAATTTTCGGTACGAGAAGTTCCAGCAATTCGCCTTAAAGCACGATGCCACACACCACTAGTTATATTTATAACAATTATAGAGAATATAATAAGTTCGCCTGTCTGTCGAAATTTTCCTCAACTCAGATGCCTATATGATAGTTGATTGCAAATAACTCTATTATTCCAGAGAAAAATATTGATCTCGGGCGAAATGATTCCCTAAAAATGATATAAACACGTGGCTTCTAAATTGTTAGTTTAGCTCTGAATAACATATAACATAGAATAACATATATACATATTAGTTTTGGGCTCTTAAGCCGCATTTAGACACAGTTGGCAAATGTTCCAAGCGAACGGGCGGATCTAGGTCAATGGCCAACTCGAGAAATGTTATCAAGAACCGCACGTTTGTGTTTACACAAAACAAGAGACCAATTTAATACTAACGGTTTTAGTTTTTTATATCACGTTTGATAAAAATAATACTCATGGAAAAATTGATGGAATCGGACTTACAAATATAGCAATCGATATTCAGTCGTTAGAAATGAAGTACTTGGACAGAGTCAGAGTAATACAATCAGGCTGACTAAACATCCTAGGAACTAGATCAAAATTATAACAGAAGATTTTAAAAAATTATCATGAGCTATTTTAAGTCTACTAATAAGTCACCCAAATTAATTAGAAAACTCCTTCAAAACAGATAACTATCCAAAAAGGTTGAAACGAAAAGCGCCACTGAATTAAGCCATGAACTCTCCTGATAAAAAATTGAAATAACTTAGTCATTATTTATAAGAAATTATTTATTAGTAAATAGTTAAAATTATGTAATTATCAATAAAATATTTTGAATATTATATCGAATGGGAAAACAACTATGAGTTTTATTCCAACATGCCCCTTTAGTATACAGTATCCCTTTACGGCCGGCAATTGTAAATTTCATAAATGTCCTTAACTGGACAGTTGTAAATAAAATAGAGAATAAAAAAAAAATTTAACTTCCCGTAGGGTAAGTTAATGTAATCGTCCAAAAATCGAAATTGAAAATTTTGCATATCTTCACATTTCAAAGGTTTCTGAACATTTTGGCATTTAGCAAAAATAGATGTGTGTGTATGTATGTATGTACAGATACAGTTTTTCGTCCGCCTTTTCAACCGATTTGAATGTATCAAAAAGCATTTGATTCTTATTGATAGAGAGATGCTAATCAGTTTTTGGTGAAGGCAGGTCCAGCCGTTTCAGAGAATCGAAGCAAAGAGTGCAGAAAATTGAACTCGAGTTTTTGAGAGAATGGAGCATCCGATTTGAATGATCCAAAAAACATTAAATTTTAATGATGTGGAGAAGTGTGGTTAGTTTTTGGCCAAGGCAGGTCCAGACGTTACGGAGATACGGAGCTAAATTAGCAGAAAATGGCGGTTCTGAGAAAACGAAGCATCCGATTTGAATGATTTAAAAATCATTCGAATGATTCAAAAATCTGCTTGTGTTCACGAAACGATTTCTTTGGGATTTTTTTAATTTTCCAAATTTTTTTTGTTGGAATATCAAAAATAATTTGGAATCTGATTTTAATTATAGCCGAAGTTCTAAGGCTCACTCGAATAAATAATTTTAACTTTGCAATTCAGTTTATGTAGACCTTAAATAATGTCCTTTATTTTAACCAATTGATTAAGTTTTGTTAATTTACTTTTTCTATAAAAATATATTAACGTCATCGTCTAACTCATAAGCTCTTATATTTTGTCTTTGAAATACGAATAATGGAAGTTACAGTATCTATAATAATATATTTCAAAGCATTTAATATTCCTCGAAATATTCAATACGGTACGGGAAGTTCCAGCAATTTGCCTTAGGTACGATGCCATACACCACTAGTTATATTTAACTTACCTTAGAGTGAATTATAGTAATAGCCAAAAAAAAAAAATCAAATTAAAAATTTTGTATATCTCTACGTT
>NW_020538040.1:25173059-25267542 GCF_003426905.1 Ctenocephalides felis
ACACCTTTATAACTATTATAATATTTAATATTTTTTCAATCATAGAAATCGATTATTCTATACTGCCGAAAATGTCGAGGACATTTGTTTGAACTATATGCGTGTATTTAAAAATTAAAAATCTTGATACGAAACCCCCCCAAAAAACACAAAATGTGTACGCATTAATAAAATCCCTATAAAATATCTGGTAATTTGATGTATATTTGTGTATTGTTCATTGAACCTTTTTGACCCCCAAATGGCATTTTTGCTAACTTATTTTATTGAGAGTCCATAAACGCTGGACCTACATTTCCAAAAAATTGAACAGGTTTCGTTTAGTCAATACAATAAAAACGTTTTGTAAATTATTCAAATCGGACGCTTCGTTCTCTCAAAAACTTAATTACAATTTTTGGGTATTTTTGCCCCATATCTTTGACACGGCTAGACCCGGCTTCGCCAAATACTAATCAACACGTCTACTTATCAATACAAATTAAATGTTTTTTGAATTATTCGAATCGGTTGATCGGTGTTCCCGAAATAGTCGACTAAAATTTGTATCCGCACATACACACACGCACACACATATGTCCATTTTTTCTAAGGTATGCTAAAAGTTCAGAAACTTTTAAAACATAAAAGTATATAAACATTTTCATTATCGATTTTTTTGCGATTACTATAACTTGCCCTACGGGAAGTTAAAAAAAGTTCTATTTTTTTTTCAATATTTTAAAATTGTTTTTTTTTTATTTTAGGCAGGGCAGCCTGATGTTCCATCCAATAGAGCATGTGCCGGCCAATCAGTTATGACTAAAACAATATCAAATATCAACAACACCACCGAGACCAAGACACTTTCGGACCACATTGAAATAACGGTATGCAACGAAACGCGGTATGATCTGTATTGTCTTTTTAATAGCGGATTATAACTAGTTGGACGCATGGCATAGTCCCTAAAGGCAAATTGTGGAACTTTCCGTACCGTCGGGAAACATTCGAGAAATTAAAATTATTAGTCAACAAAAATTTCTGTGAATAAATATTATAAATACTAGAATTTTCATTATTTCTTCCTTGTAGACAAAATGTGAAAACTTAATAGAGCAGCAGACGACGTTGTTTATTTACGTTTGAATGAAATATATATAAATTAGTGGGGCGCATGGCATCGTGCTTTAAGGCGAATTGCTAGAACTTCCCGTATCAATAATTGTTTTAAATAATTTCAAATAGTTTATTTATAATAAATACATACTGTAAATTTATATGTGCTTATTGGGCGACGAGCGTATTCTACAAACAATTTATGTGTATGCCCACAAGAAATTTTTTTTATTTGACTTTTTTGTTAATTTTGGAATTTAAAAAAAAATCGTTTTTTTACATTTTTTGAGATTTGGAAATTTCGAAATATTCTCAAATTTTTGTAATAAATCGTTTTTTTTTTAAATGTTGATGCTTTTCAAATTTTTTGAAATTTAGATATTTTTTCAAAATGATCAAAAAATCAAAAATTTGAGTCTTCTGAAAATTCATTTATTATTTTTTATTAATTTTTTTTTTTTTAATTTTTAAAACTACGAATTTTTTTTAAATTTGAATTAATCTAATCGGATGATCCGTTCTCTTTAAAATTGCGTGACAATTTTTACACTCCTTGCGTACCATACCTGCGGAACGGCAAGATGTGCTTTTTGCAAAAACGCTTTGCGATCGAGTACCGAATATTTGTTCAATAATACAAATCGGTTAGTCCATACTGTCGAAAATGTCGAGGACATTTGTTTGAACCATATACATAAACTTTAAAATTAAAAATCTTGGTACGGAACCCAAAAAAAATTACACAAAATGTGTACATATTATTAAAATCTCTATGAAATATCTGATAATTTGATATACATATGTCCAATGAACATTTTTGCTGCCAAATGTCATTTTTTTTTAACTTATTTTGAATGGGAGACCATAACCGCTAGACCTGCCTTCTCAAAACTTTAATCAGTCATTCATCTTGTCAATACAAGTAAAATCTTTTTTGAACTTTTAAAATCGGACGCTCCGTTCTCTTAAAAACTGTGTTACCCTTTCTGGCACTTTTTGCCCCGTATCTTCGGCTAGACCTGCCTCCGCCAAAAACCAATCAGCATGTCTCCTTATCAATACAAATCGAATGCTTTTTGAATAATTTAAATCGGTTGATTGGTGTTCCCGAAATCGTCGACGAAAATTTGTATCCGCACGCGCACACACGCGCACACACACATACATCCATTTTTTTTAAGGTATGCCAAAATATTCAGAAACCTTTGTAACGAAAAGATATATAAACATTTTTATTTTCGATTTTTTTACGATTACTATTATAACTTACCTTAAGGGATGTTAACAAAATCTAATTAAGCGGACTTATTTTTAGAATGAACATATTAAATTTCAAGTGCATCAATTTTTCGTTTGCGAAATATATGCACTGACAAGTAACCATCAGGTTTACTCTTCTGGGATTTTAATGAAACTTCGCATGGTTGTAGGGTTGATGGCCAAACCGAACACCTTTAAATATTAGAGTCCTATGGGAAGCGGTTTAATTAAAAAAATTAAATAAAAATTGATTAAAACTGCTAAAAACGCGTTAAGCTCTATGTCTAAGCGCGTTGCGCTTCGTATCAATGTGTCGATATAGCCGAGTGGTTTGCGGCGCTTACTATCAACTTTTTGTTCGAGGCCTAGGCTCGCAGTCGCCAGTTCGAATCCCGCCAGAATATTTTTTTTTAAATTTATTTTTACATCTATCTGGTTAAATATTATAATAAATATTATTAATTTGTTACATGTACTACACAAATATGTGAAATTTATAAATAGTAGAGATATTTATGAAAGTATTCTGAAAATAAATACATTTGCATTGCATATTGATAACATAAAATAAAACATTTTTTTTTTTAAAGATATGTATTTAAACTAATATAATATCAAACATGAATAAATAATAATATAAAATAAAAACTTCAGGGCTTATAATTTGCTCTTATGTAACACAGCAGCATTTTTAAAGTGTGCTCACTGCAATATATTTTTATGTTTTTCATGCTTTTATGATAAATATCATCTAGCAAATTGTATACATATCTTTAATGCACAACACGCGTCTGGGAGCTTTAACTAAAACAGCACAGTACAATACTATTAGAATATCTGACCCCAAGCAACACCACGGACGCTCAGATACACCGTCCCGACACACCAACTAGATATGGCACTGTATCGACCCACCATCATAGCACAATAGATTTGGCGTTTATGACAAATTTACACATAAACTAGAAGCCACAACAAGATCACTTTTTAATTCCGATCATAACCCTGTTTTCATGACCATTTCTGACCGAATCGACGTCGACCAGACTCCTAAACGTAAAACTTATCAGAGACATCATTACAGACAGCATAAGACACAAGATACCTACGATACATATATACATACTTACGATACCTATTGAGACCAAAGCAGATATTGAGGAGGCTAAGAAACATCAGACACAGCCTATCACAGTCAATATCCAACATACAATACTGATACGAGACATAAAAGCGACATCTTTTAATAAACTGCTCAAACAGATACTACTAAAAATTATGTTAAAAAATCACACAAAGTTTTTCTTTATTGCTACACGTACATCTTCTTAGTCAAAATATTTTTATTTATTACAATAGAAACAAATTTTGGAATCGTATAATCATCTCGGGTAGAAAACTATATAATCAATTATATTGTATCAATTACAGAACGTTATAAAAGATAAAAAAGTTCTCTTAATCTTTCTACATTTTAATTGTTTATTGCATTTTTTAGAGTGAACAAGTGGAAGCGCCATCTGAGGCACTCCCTAGTGCGCACCTTTTTGAAGTTGTAACAGACAAAACCTCTGACACGGTATGCAACGAAACGCGGTATGAGTAGTGTTAGAAGTATCGAGGAAAAGTATCGATACCGAGTACTAAAAAAGTATCGAGGAAAAGTATCGATACCGAGTACTAAAAAAGAATCGAGGCAAAGTATCGATTCCAAAAAAGTATCGCGGCAAAGTATCGATACTACTCAGTATCGAATATTGACTACTTTTCACCAAAATCAAACATAAGTGCAAGAGAGATCAAAAACTCTCTACATATCGAATTACAATATTATGATAAATTCTGTTGTCTGTATTTGATGCTGTTAAATCAGCATTATTTTCAATATTTTGAGAAGTTTAAAACAATAATTTTTTGATACTAATTTCAAGTTCGATTTATATCAAAAAGAAAAATACTCCGTGACGAAAGTATTCATTTATGAATTTTTGTATCGGCTAATTTTATACAAAAAAAGTATCATTTTGTGATGAAAGTATTCATTTATAATAATAGTGGCGACTAATTTATATCAAAAAGAAAAATACTCAATAATTATAAAATAGTATCGTTTTGTGACTAAATTATTTATTCATAAATTTAGTGTCGGATAATTTATATCAAAGAGAAAAAATATAATAGTATCATTTTGTGACGAAAGTGTTCATTTTTGTATCATTATATTATATTTGTATCATTATATTACTCTTCTTTTCAAAATACTTCCACATAACACTACTTATTTTCTTTGTCTATTTTTAAATATTGTTTTTATATAATGATTATAGTATGTACTATAACGTAAAATGCACTGTTTTTAAGTGTTTTTATTTGTTTATGAAATATTGAAACTTTATCACACCTTTATAACTATTATAATATTTAATATTTTTTCAATCATAGAAATCGATTATTCTATACTGCCGAAAATGTCGAGGACATTTGTTTGAACTATATGCGTGTATTTAAAAATTAAAAATCTTGATACGAAACCCCCCCAAAAAAACACAAAATGTGTACGCATTAATAAAATCCCTATAAAATATCTGGTAATTTGATGTATATTTGTGTATTGTTCATTGAACCTTTTTGACCCCCAAATGGCATTTTTGCTAACTTATTTTTATTGAGAGTCCATAAACGCTGGACCTACATTTCCAAAAAATTGAACAGGTTTTCGTTTAGTCAATACAAATAAAACGTTTTGTAAATTATTCAAATCGGACGCTTCGTTCTCTCAAAAACTTAATTACAATTTTTGGGTATTTTTGCCCCATATCTTTGACACGGCTAGACCCGGCTTCGCCAAATACTAATCAACACGTCTACTTATCAATACAAATTAAATGTTTTTTGAATTATTCGAATCGGTTGATCGGTGTTCCCGAAATAGTCGACTAAAATTTGTATCCGCACATACACACACGCACACACATATGTCCATTTTTTCTAAGGTATGCTAAAAGTTCAGAAACTTTTAAAACATAAAAGTATATAAACATTTTCATTATCGATTTTTTTGCGATTACTATAACTTGCCCTACGGGAAGTTAAAAAAAGTTCTATTTTTTTTTCAATATTTTAAAATTGTTTTTTTTTATATTTTAGGCAGGGCAGCCTGATGTTCCATCCAATAGAGCATGTGCCGGCCAATCAGTTATGACTCAAACAATATCAAATCTCAACAACACCACCGAGACCAAGACACTTTCGGACCACATTGAAATAACGGTATGCAACGAAACGCGGTATGATCTGTATTGTCTTTTTAATAGCGGATTATAACTAGTTGGACGCATGGCATAGTCCCAAAAGGCAAATTGTGGAACTTTCCGTACCGTCGGGAAACATTCGAGAAATTAAAATTATTAGTCAACAAAAATTTCTGTGAATAAATATTATAAATACTAGAATTTTCATTATTTGTTCCTTGTAGACAAAATGTGAAAACTTAATAGAGCAGCAGACGACGTTGTTTATTTACGTTTGAATGAAATATATATAAATTAGTGGGGCGCATGGCATCGTGCTTTAAGGCGAATTGCTAGAACTTCCCGTATCAATAATTGTTTTAAATAATTTCAAATAGTTTATTTATAATAAATACATACTGTAAATTTATATGTGCTTATTGGGCGACGAGCGTATTCTACAAACAATTTATGTGTATGCTTACAAGAAATTTTTTTTTTATTTGACTTTTTTGTTAATTTTGGAATTTAAAAAAAATCGTTTTTTTACATTTTTTGAGATTTCGAAATTTCGAAATATTCTCAAATTTTTGTAATAAATCGTTTTTTTTTAAATGTTGATGCTTTTCAAATTTTTTGAAATTTAGATATTTTTTCAAAATGATAAAAAAATTCAAAAATTTGAGTCTTCTGAAAATTCATTTATTATTTTTTTTATTTATTTTTTTTTTTAATTTTCAAAACTACGAATTTTTTTTAAATTTGGATTAATCTAATCGGATGATCCGTTCTCTTTAAAATTGCGTGACAATTTTTACACTCCTTGCGTACCATACCTGCGGAACGGCAAGATGTGCTTTTTGCAAAAACGCTTCGCGATTGAGTACCGAATATTTGTTCAATAATACAAATCGGTTAGTCCATACTGTCGAAAATGTCGAGGACATTTGTTTGAACCATATACATAAACTTCAAAATTAAAAATCTTGGTACGGAACCCAAAAAAAGTACACAAAATGTGTACATATTATTAAAATCTCTATGAAATATCTGATAATTTGATATACATATGTCCAATGAACATTTTTGCTGCCAAATGTCATTTTTTTTTAACTTATTTTGAATGGGAGACCATAACCGCTAGACCTGCCTTCTCAAAACTTTAATCAGTCATTCATCTTGTCAATACAAGTAAAATCTTTTTTGAACTTTTAAAATCGGACGCTCCGTTCTCTTAAAAACTGTGTTACCCTTTCTGGCACTTTTTGCCCCGTATCTTCGGCTAGACCTGCCTCCGCCAAAAACTAATCAGCATGTCTCCTTATCAATACAAATCGAATGCTTTTTGAATAATTTAAATCGGTTGATTGGTGTTCCCGAAATCGTCGACGAAAATTTGTATCCGCACGCGCACACACGCGCACACACATACATTTTTTTAAGGTATGCCAAAACATTCAGAAACCTTTGAAACGAAAAGATATATAAAAATTTTCATTTTCGATTTTTTTACGATTACTATTATAACTTACCTTAAGGGAAGTTAACAAAATCTAATTAAGCGGACTTATTTTTAGAATGAACATATCAAATTTCAAGTGCATCAATTTTTCGTTTGCGAAATATATGCACTGAGTTAACAATTATCAATAGTTCATGTAGTATCAACTATACAAACATAAAAGGTGTTAAAAAAAATTTACAGCCGTGGGATTCGATCTTGATCAGCCTTGACTTCCTTTATATCTACTAATGCGAATGAAGACGCGTTAACTAACTGAGCTATAACGACATCATTAAGTGCTAACAACGTTAACCAGAATTTCGACACTTTTTTACCCTACGGAAAGTTAAACTAGTAAAAAAGTACCCTGCGGCAAGTTAAAAAACTGTAAATTTATAAGTGCTTATAAAATTGGCCGACGAGCGTTTTCTACAAACAACTCATGTGTATGTTCACAAGAAATTTACCAATTTCTTTTTGGTAATTTTGATTTTTTTTTTCAAAACTTTGAAATTTTTTTAGAAGCTGGAATTTTTTTGAAATTTAAAAAACAAAAAAAAATATTTTAAATTTTTTGTAAATTTGAAAATTTTTGAAAATTTCGAAATATTCTCAAATTTTTGTAAGAGAACGATTTTTCTTTGAATTTTGTAAAATTTAGTTTCATTTTTTAAACACGAAAAACTATGAAAATATGAATTTTTTGAAACTTTGCTTTTTTTTGAAATTTAGAATTTTTTCTATGGATTCCGTACCAAAGTTTATCCGTTATACTGATACTGCGACGCGCCCACGCGCATCGATATTTCGTTTCTATGCAGCTAACGTATCGTAACTGCTTTGAAAGAATGTTCAAAATTTTATTGTATTTTACTCAAATTTTTTTTAACAATAACTTTTGGTACTGGAAGAACCAGCAATTTGACTTGAAGCACGACGCCATGCATCACTAGTTATTTATTGCAATAGAAACAAATTTTGAAAACGTGATACCCGCGTGTAGAAAACTATATAATCAATTATATTGTATCAATCAATGATACGTAATACAAAATAAAAAAAAGTTATAATAATTTTTCAACATTTTAAAATTGTTCATTTTATTTTTTAGAGAAGATGTCTGGATGGGAGTGTTATGAAATTTGAGCTTATAGCAACGACGGACACGATGAGTCAGAAAAACGCCGCAGAACCCACTGATACGGTATGCAACAAAACGCGGTATGAGCAGTATTGTGTTTTTTAATACCAAATTATAAAAAAAACTAGTGGTATATGACATCGTGCCTTAAGGCAGTGATTTCCAAACTTTTCTTCCTTGCGCCCGCTTTTCGAATATTGCGCCCCCCCCCCTTATTTTTCTAACAATTTAATTTAAATATACTTAATTATGCCAAATGATACACAATACTTTAAAAAAATTTACATACAAACATAACTATTACTTATGAGAAAAAATAATTTTAAATTTAATGAAAGCAAATCATAGAAAATAATTAACACAACATTAAAATAAAGAGTGCGCGTAAGGTTCACACGCGATTGAAGTAAAACTTATTTGCTATTCTACAGAGTAGCAAATTTAAGTAAAGTAAAAATAAATACATTATATAACAATTTTGAATAATGTTTATAAATAATATGGTAACACTCGTGATGCACACATTTATCAGTGTCAACCACTATACACATTTATATAATTATAAATTATGAATTATATATTTATAATAGCATAAAAATATGTGTAATATTTAAAAACAATAATGTAATTAAAGTCATACTTCAAATACGACATGATCGGTTTGTCATTGTAATTAGCATTTAGAAATGAACCTTTATTAGAGAAAACAAGTAATTGTTGATTAATAAATTCTATAATATTGTAATGAATTCCCTTTCATTTATTACTATTCTCCTTAATCATACTCTAATTTGTTATTACTTGTTCGTATATTCGCGGTCTTTCTACAACCTAACTGTGACGTCGCGATCCTGTAAGAGACTTGTTACTTCAAGTACTACTAATGAAAAAGCGTTTGTTTGTGACTTAATTAACTAACCTATATTTACACATAATCACTTATTCTAAAACATTTCTTGTTCTAGCATGCACTTATTCTAGACGTATCTTCAATCACGGCGCAATCAATGTCCATTACATGTCCATACATCGGGCCCGATTCAGTTTACACACAAATAGTTACATTTACTTCACTCTAACTATGCAAAGTCTACTCTCAGTTTAGGGACAGCTTCTGAAACGCTGTCCCCCATGACGTTCTCGAGGCTCACATTATAAAGATGTTCGATTAACACTCTCGCGCGCTGGACTGCACGTTTTCTGACTGTGAAACCATGCAAGACAACTCACACCACGACCACGACTACTTCACGACACACTCCTCATCAGGAACATGGTTTTTATACGCATATAGGGAGAGGGGTAGTTATGTCATTTTTACATGTGTGTGCACACCCACACACAGGGCCGGTCCTGGGGTTCTCAGCGCCCGCATGCAAGATTTGTTCTAGCGCCCCCCCCTCCAATAATTTTAACAGTTGTAACATTTATTATTAATATTATATGAATATTTAGGTAAATTCACACAAAAATTAGAAATGCTATAAAGGTGTATGAAATACATTGATTTTAATTTTATTTAGAAAATCGAAGCGATTTGCGGGTTGACCATGATTAAATATTTTATATTCTCAAGTATTTCTAACATATATGTAATATTAATATTTGGGTTTTGAAACATTTCACATATTTCATTAAATTCATTTTTATTTTTAAACATAACATTTGTTTTTCATGTTAGATTTTTAAAATTTTATGTTGATTTTTTTTATTATTTACAATATCCAAAATTGCATCAGTAACTTATTAATATTGTAAAGCCAAATTGTATTCATGTTTACTTTCCCATCTGATTCAGAATATCAGATTGTTGTTTTAAAGTTAAATTTTTAACGTATTTTAAAAGATTGAAAGAAATTACTTATTTCCCGAACTATATCGAAAACAAAACAATTATATTTGCATCTGTATTATTTCTGCTTAGTTAATAATTAAATTTAGTATGGACACCACTAGGTATAAAAAAGGTCACAAGTTTTGTTTCTAAGTACATTTTGCTTCCATTTTTCATATTTGCTCCACTTTCAAAAACCTAACCACGCATGTCTTCAAAGTTCGAAGTTAATCAGATGCGAAACACTTTCAACAAATACAAAAGTTAGAATTAAGTTTCTCGGTCTTATAGTCATTTTCTATGCACTGACTTCCCATTTTCCATTTTTCTCTGTTATAATTTGTATCTATTTTTTTTAACAAGATCTGTTCAAACTAAATCACCTCGTAATTTTTCATCAATAATGCCCAATAATTTAAACTTTCGTAGGTTTGCGCTTACGATATTGAACACTAAATAATTTCTTTTTCAATTCCACATTAACTTCGATCGAAGAAAAATTTAATAAGTTCTTTAAATAATAAACAGAACAATAATTTACTAATTTGCATGAGTAATTAATTGTTTCTATATATATCACATTGCAAACTGAATATGCTTTCTGTTTCTACATATCCATAGTTGAGTTAGATTGTTTATTATAATATGTTAAGTATTTTAGATTTCATATTAAAAAAAAATATATATTATTTTCCGAATCTCGTTTTTGGCGCCCCATAAGGCGTGCGCCCGCATTTTTTGCATGCATCGCATGCAAGGCCCTGCCCACACATTCGTAACAATATTCGTTCACACAGTGGATTATGTTAAACAACGCCTAAACAATTATTGTTTTTGCAACTTCACTCATGTAATTGTGTTTGAAGAACTTCATGTAATTGAAATCAACGTACATTTATTGACTGCTTGTATTTTTTAACTTCCCGAAAGAGAAGTTTATGTCTTCGTAAAAAATCCGATTTGCTAATTTCATGTTTTCTCGACGTTTCAAGCCATTCTGAATCGAATGAGAGCAAATTTGGAAAAAGTATGTGTGTGTGTGTGTGTGTGAACAGTTTTTTTCCGTAAATCGACGTTTTCTCAAAAACGGCTGGACCGATTTAAAAAATTTAAAAGCCATTCGATGTATCTCGATGAGGATCATTGTTTGTCAGTTTTGTGCGACGATCGGCCAAGCCGTTTCCTTATAAATAGCAGAAAAGTGAAAAAATTTTCGTCCACGTTTTAGCCCGCAATTCTGAATCGATTTTGAAAATTCAAAAACCGTTCGAAAGATATTGGTCGAGAATCGTGCTGATTAGTTTTTAGTAGAGATCGGCCGGGCCGTTTTCTTGTAATAACGTGTTAAAAAAATTTTTTTCGACGGTTTTTATTATTATTTTTTGACGGTAGATACCATAGTCATATAGATCATACTAAAATATTACGGCCCTACGACAAGTCGTTTAATTTTAAAAATTTGTCAAAGTTTGCAAAAATTAGTATCGATTTTTTTGGCATTTGTCAAAATCGTCGTTTGCTCAAAAACGCCTTCAGATATTTAAAAGCATTTTTATGTATCTCAATGACGAATCTCGTTTGTCAGCTTTGTGCAACGATTTGCCGAGCCGTTTCTTTGTAATTTGAAGAAAAGTGGTAAACTTTTCGTCCACATTTAAGCTCATACTACCAAATCGACTTTAAAAAATCAAAAACTGTTCGAAAGATATTAGTTGGGAATGATACTGATTAGTTTTAGCGGAAAAACTACCGAACCGTTTTCTCGTAATTACCTGTTGAAAACAAAATGAAGCCTGAATGAATGAATGAAGTGAATGAAAACAGAATGAATTTTTATCGAACTTT
Source organism: Ctenocephalides felis (assembly GCF_003426905.1). Classification (NCBI taxonomy): domain Eukaryota; kingdom Metazoa; phylum Arthropoda; class Insecta; order Siphonaptera; family Pulicidae; genus Ctenocephalides; species Ctenocephalides felis. The sequence continues at coordinate 25,184,972 of NW_020538040.1, forward strand.
TTTTGGTGATATATATCATGGCCTTATAGAACTTACTGAAATATTACGGCCTTACGACAAGTAGTTCAATTTTAAAAATTCATCAAAGTTTGAGAAAATGAGTAAACTACTTTGACGTTTGTTAAAATTAAAATTAGACGATTTACTTGATATAACAATAGAGTACTTGGTCTCAATGAACACACTTCATTAAATTAAAGTCCTACTCAAACTGGTTCAATTATAAAAATTACCGATTTTTGAAATTTTGTTTTTAGAAAAAACTCCGCGTTAACGTGTTCGTTATGTGTAATAAATCCACTCGGAATACTTCTAATCACTCATAAGTTAATTTTTTTTTTAATAATTAAATCGATTGTACATTTCGGGAAGTTCATGTAACTTGCCTCAAGGCAAAATACCAATACCAACTAGTTAATCAAGACTTTAATGTCTTATTTAAAGATTGATAGGTGCAAAAAAAGAAATAATACAAAAAATACAATAAATTGAATATAAAATGAAGAAAGTTAAAATGAAATGCCATAAAAACAGTAATACAAAAATAATAACATTAATGAACTCTGACGTGATGATATATGCCGCGTTCTAGGTCAGGGCGCGAGCAGACTTTGGGCTAGGTGTTTGATAGATCGAAAGGTCATTTCTTGTTTAGTTTTCTTAGCGTACTGTGAATCGCTTGAATGGTAGGATATGTATGCTGGATTAAATTAATGTTGAAAGATGAACTTCTAATTTTGATCATTTCATTTACGGTAGAAATTTTTAAAATCCTTATGTAAGCAAAATTTCGAAATTTGTACAGAAGTACCTTGTTATCCAGAGAGATTTTAGATTCCCCCCCAAAAAGCCAGTAAGTAAAATCTTTTATTTTCAGTTGGATCTGTTTCTTTTTATTTTTAATGTGCATTCTCCATGTCAATTTCGAACCGATGTGCATGCCTAATTATTTGACAGAATTGCATTGTGGAATTATTGAATTGTTCATGGTTATAAGTGGACTGTTGTGGTGTTTTAGTGAAACAAGTATGTGCTGAGATTTTCCGATATTGATTTTGATATTCCATTCTAAAAACCATTCTTCGAGACTAAATAAATAATTTTGTAACTAACAAGTTGCTGATGTAATATCAGAATTATGGTTAGAAGATCATCTGTGGACATATCGCTTGTAAATAGGAGATAAAGTTCTGGGCTTAGCACACTGCCCTGTGGTACCCCGCATTCTATATGTCTAATGCTCGAAGTCACATTTTTAATTTTGATTCTAAATGATTGAAAAAAAAAGTAAAACTTTTTGTCCACATTTAAGATCATACTACCAAATCGATTTTAAAAAATCAAAAACTGTTTACAAGATATTAATTGGAAATGCTACTGAGGTAAAAATCTACTGAACCGTTTTCTTGTAATTAACAAATTAAGCCGATTTTATAGAACTTTTTTTTTGCGTTAAATATCATGGTCTTATAGAACTTACTAAAATCTTACGGCCTTACGACAAGTAGTTTAATTTTAAAAATTTATCAAAGTTTGAGGAAATGAGTAGTTTTTATTGACGTTTGTTAAAATAAAAATTAGACGATTTACTTGATATAACGGTAGAGTACGTGGACCTAATGAACATACTAAACAGTTAAAATTCTACGGAAACTGGTTCAATTATAAAAAAAATATTAATTTGTGAAAATTTGCTGTTCGAAAATACTTTGAGTTAGCGTGTTCGTTCGTTTTCAAATATGCGTACTATATATAATTTTAATCACTCATAAATTAATTTATTTTTTATTGATTAAGTCGATTATTTACACATATCGGGAAGTTCATGTAACTTGCCTCAAGACAAAATACCAATACCAACTAGTTTTACTTTTTCGCTGGCTATATAATCTCATTCTTTAAACAGCTGTAATATCTGTCTTGCCTACAAAATATTTTTGATTTTAATAACTTCAAAGATTTATAGAAACTACGAATAATATTGTTTAGTTCACGGCACAAATGTTTAATTTGTTTTATTATTTTTAAGGAACAAGGTAAAATATATATATTCTTCTGATTCAGACTTTTTTTTCATTAAATCAAGATTTGTACTACGATGTAACATTAACATGTTTATTTTTCTATGCCGATTTCCTTGTTGATATCGGTACGCATACAACGTTGATGCCGATACGCATACAACAACAGATCTCTATTTACATAAACGACGACTAATCGCATTGAAATGATTTAATCGAGAGGGAACGACGTACAGTTGTGGCGTAACACATTTCCGTTGCATTTGCATGGATTTACATCCTAGTGTAAATCCCCTGAAGAAGTTTTACTTCAAAAATAATGCGACGATTGAACTTATTTTTTAGCACAAATTTTCTCAAATTGCGGTACCATTGTAGAAATCGCTTCTCTCAGTTCCTTTTCTGCCACGAAGCGAGATGGGTACTTTGTTTTTAAGACTGCTACTGCAGAAAAACCTGTTTCACATAAGTAAGATGTCACAAATGGTAGTAAAACTTTTAAAGCATTATTTGTCAAAGTAGGGAAATTGTCCTTTACGCGTAACCAAAACTTAACAATATACTTTTTGTCCTAAAACGTCTGCTGCAATGTGCTATCACTACATGAATCAATTTTCATTTACTGGTCTGCAGTTGGAAGAGCAACATCATCATATTTCTCAATAACAAATGGACGCACGCAAAAGAATTTACTTTGAATAATATATAATTTACTTCGATATTATCTGTACGGAATCCTATAACATATCCTATAACAGAATGATATATTAATTTACGGCGATTTTTTTCATGTTTTGTAATGTCCTGTTCTCTTTACTTGCAATACATGCGTACAACTCATATTGTTTGTCATAGGTAACATTTTAATATTTATTTCTTTAATAGCAATATTCTTAGAACCATCAAGGTTTTTTGGTTTGGCTCCTTTGACAATCATTTTTATTTCCAACTAGAAGCCTTCAATGAAAACTGCTAAAGCTAAGCCACAAAATAAAGGGTAAATTGTTTCTTTCGGTGAGAAATAACATTCCAAATTAGTTAACACAAGCAAATTATTTATTCTCTTGGCATATTAACTTAATTCCGCATCTCTTCTTGTCGTAGTAGCTAGTTCATAATGTAAATATGTAAATGACATAGAACCTTTAAATTTGTTTGTTTAAATAGGTTTGATACCTTCTCATAACTAATAATAAGATCACTTCATGCAATTAAATACTGATTCATGTGATCTACTAAAAGCAATTTTAAATGCTATCTCATAAGTTTCAAAATTTATATCTTCTCAAATTGAATCTGCTATGCTTATAAATCTAAAGAGATTATATATATCGCCAGCAAATTGAGATATAGTTTCAATAGCTACCTCGATTCTGATTTCGATTATCCCATCTTGAGAGAGTGATGTTGTACAGTTTGCTTATTGTAAATCCGATAAGTAAATGTTCAATGTCGCCGTAGTCCATAAATGTTCTTCCATAAATTGTCTTTCTGGTAGGCTCCACCATACTTTAATTTGTGCTGCGATTTTTCGGTTTACCAAGCTACCGCGCTTATTTTACTCGATGTCCACAGATGAAAATTCTGCAGCATTACAAAGAAAATTTATCCATTCTTCAAGTCTACGCTCCTACGTCAGATGTAAAAGAAACGTATATTGACGTATTATATAAGTCAATTGAGAAAGCATGAAACGCGGCGCACACAAACACATTATACTTATGGGCGACTTCAACGCGAAGGTGGGCGCATCAAAAAGATACCAGGTATAAGTCGTGAAAGAACATGGCTTTGGCACAAGGAATAACAGAGGACAGAAACTTCTGAGATGAGCACTCGTACACAAGCTAACAATAGTAAATACCTGTTTTAAGAAAAGGCCAAAGCAAAGCAAAATGGACCTGAAAGTAGCCGAATGGACATAAAAACGAGATTGATTACATCCTCACAAACCAAATACGATCGTTTACAAGCTTCGAAGTATTGAATTTGAACTACCCATCGGACCATCACGCAATCAGAGGTACAGAAAAATCTCTAAACATAAACCAAGCAGAGCGCGATTTACCAATAATCCAGTTTGCCAATTCAAAAGTGCAAAGAAAATAAAAAATTATAAGAGCCATCTTAAATCTACATTACCTGTGCTAGCAAATCAACAAACAAGGGATATGATACAAAACTATTCCGATACCATTTGTAACGCTATTTTAGAAAGCCAACAACTTGCACATACAAAGACAAATAAGCAAAAACACAAAATATTACAAGAGAAAACAGAAACTGCTACAAAGACGAAAAACACTACAATCAACCAAGAACAAAACGCGCGCTATGAAATACGAACTTTCTGCTTTGTACAAATAAATCAATAAATATATATATAAAAATTGATTACTCAAACTACAGACAAGACACTATAATGCGCCAACTACAGCTTTCTGGTAGCACGAAGAAACCATTAAAGAATTAAAAAACCTGGACAAATCTATACACAAACAAAAAGACATTGTAGCTACGACTACAGAGTTTTATACTAATCTGTACAGTGACTATACTAACACTATTACAACATCATATTATAACAATAAAGAATGCCAACTTAATGACTTCATAAAGATCGACGAATCCGAAGTGGTAGAAACTATAAAGAAACAAAAAAAGAAAAATGGCCAGGTCCCGACAACATCTCAAATGAAGCTCTAATAAATGCTCAGCTAATTTTGGCTATACCGTTAGCAAAACTGTTCAACCTAATACTCCAGTACTCTATAACGCCTTTTCAGTGGTTCGACGCAAACATCATACTAGCATATAAAGAAAGAAATCCCAAAACTAGCTGTAAGTGGAATTCTGTCTTAAGGCAATTAAGGCATCGTGCCTTAAGGCAAATTGCTGGAACTTCCCGTACCAAAAATTATTATTTTTTTAAAAACGATCAACATTTTTGAAAAAAAAAATTACTTTGAAAAAATAAGATTTTTGAGAAACTATAAATTGGACAAAAAATTACTTTTTTTTGAAAAATTTTTTTTTAAAAAAATTTTTTTTTTCATTTTTTTTTGTTTTTTTTTTTTGAAAAAAAATTTTTCTTTATTTTGACATATTGTGGAAGATCTGAACTTTTTTTCAAAGCAATCGTACTGCTTTAACTGCATAGGGACAAAATATAAAGCGCGTAAGCGCCGCGTCGCTGTCTAACGCATAAGCATTGGTACGGAACCCATAGGAATGTTAACAAAATGTATACTTATTGTTAAAATCTCTATAAAATATCTGATAATTTGATGTGCATATGTCTAATGATCATTTTTGACCGCCAAATGGCTCATTTTTTTACTTTTTCCTCCATATCTCCGAAACCGCTAGACCTACCTTCATGAAAATTTTATCGATTCATCTTATCAATACAAGTGAAATGTTTTTTGAATTATTCAAATCGGACGCTCCGTTCTCTTAAAAACTGAGTTACCGTTTTCGGCACTTTTTGCCCCGTATCTTCGGAACAGCTAGACCTGCCTTCGCCAAAAACTAATCAGCACGTCTCCTTATCAATACGAATCGAATGTTTTTTGAATTATTCAAATCGGTTGATCCGTGTTCCCGAAATCGTCGACGAAAATTTGTATCCGCACATACATACACACACGTACATACATACACACACACACACACACACACACACACATACATCCATTTTTTCTAAGGTATGCCAAAATGTTCAGAAACCTTTGAAACGTAAAGATATATAAAAATTTTCATTTTCGATTTTTTTGCGATTACTATAACTTGCCCTACGGGAAGTTAAATATTGGCAACTATAGACCTATTAGCCTACTACCAAGCCTGTACAAACTATTCTCTACAATTATTAACATAGGAACTAGCTGTAAGTGGAATTCTGTCTTAAGGCAATTAAGGCATCGTGCCTTAAGGCAAATTGCTGGAACTTCCCGTACCAAAAATTATTTTTTCAAAAACGATTGACATTTTTAAAACAAATTTACTTCGAAAAAATAAGATTTTTGAGAAACTATAAATTAAACAAAAAATTACTTTTTTTTGAAAAAAAATTTTTTTCAAAAAAAAATCTAATTTTTTTTTTTTTTAATTTTTTTTTGGAAAAAATAATGTTTTCTTTATTTTGGCATATTTTGGAAGATCTTTTTTCAAAGCAATCGTACTGCTTTAACTGCATAGAGACAAAATGTCAAAGCGCGTAAGCGCCGCGTCGCCGTCTAACGAATAAATATTGGTACGGAACCCATAGGAATGCAAACAAAATTTATATTTATTGTTAAAATCTCTATAAAATATCTGATAATTAACTTCCCGTAGGGTAAGTTATAGTAATCGCAAAAAAATCGAAAATGAAAATTTTTATATATCTTTACGTTTCAGAGGTTTCTGAACATTTTGGCATACCTTAGAAAAAATGGATGTATGTGTGTGTGTGTGTGTGTGTGTGTGTGTGTGTATGTATGTATGTGTGTGTATGTATGTGCGGATACAAATTTTCGTCGACGATTTCGGGAACACGGATCAACCGATTTGAATAATTCAAAAAGCATTCGATTCGTATTGATAAGGAGACGTGCTGATTAGTTTTTGGCTAGGGCAGGTCTAGCCGTTCCGAAGATACGGGGCAAAAAGTGCCGAAAACGGTAACTCAGTTTTTAAGAGAACGGAGCGTCCGATTTTAATAATTCAAAAAACATTTTACTTGTATTGACAAGGTGAATTATTGATCAAATTTTCATGAAGGCAGGTCTAGCGGTTTCGGAGATCTAACGAAAAAAGTAAAAAAAAAGCCATTTCGCGGTCAAAAATGATCATTAGACATATGCACATCAAATTATCAGATATTTTATAGAGATTTTAACAATAAGTATGAATTTTGTTTACATTCCTATGGGTTCCGTACCAATGTTTAATCGTTAGACAACGACGCGGCGCTTACGCGCTTTATATTTTGTTTCTATGCAGTTGCGGCAGTACGATTGCTTTGAAAAAAAGTTCAGATCTTCCAAAATATGTCAAAACTAGCTGTAAGTGGAATTCTGTCTTAAGGCAATTAAGGCATCGTGCCTTAAGGCAAATTGCTGGAACTTCCCGTACCAAAAATTATTATTTTTTTAAAAACGATTAACATTTTTGCAAAAAATTTTACTTCGAAAAAATAAGATTTTTTAGAAATTTTAAATTGGACAAAAAATTACTTTTTTTTGAAAAAAATTTTTTTTTTTTAAAAAAAATTTTAAACAATTTTTTTTATAAAAATTTTTTTTTGGAAAAAATGTTATCTTCATTTTGATATATTTTGGAAGATCTGAACTTTTTTTCAAAGCAATCGTACTGTTTTAACAGCATAGAGACAAAATATAAAGCGCGTAAGCGCCGCGTCGCTGTCTAACGGAAAAACATTGGTACGGAACCTATAGGAATGTAAACAAAACTTATACTTATTGTTAAAATCTCAATAAAATATCTGATAATTTGATATGCATATGTCTAATGTCTAATTATTATTGTTGACCGCCAAATGTTATTTTTTTTTAGTTTTTTTTACTAGATCTCTGAAACCGCTAGACCTATCTTCATGAAAATTTGATCAAATCTTCATCTTGTTAATACAAGTAAAATGTTTTTTGAACTATACAAATCTCTTAAAAACTGAGTTACCGTTTTTGGCCCTTTTTGCCCCATATCTTCGGAACGGCTAGAATATTTTTTGAATTATTCAAATTGCTTCATCCGTGTTCCCGAAATCCGTGTTCCCGACGAAAATTTGTATCCGAACACACACACATGCACGCACACACACACACACATACATCAATTTTCTCCAAGGTATGCCAACATATTCAGAAACCTCTGAAACGTAAAAGATATATAAAAATTTTCATTTTCGATTTTTTTGCGATTACTTACCCTATGGAAAGTTAATTATAAATAAATCAATTTATCATCTCCAGAACATTAACAATCGTCATTTCATTTCGAATCAAATTCAAAAAAAAAATAGTTGCCAAATTTACACAAAATTGAAAAAGTGCTCCCGTATAGTCACAGTCTAAACGCATTTGCAAATAATTCTGTGCGACATTTTCACTTATACTGTGCTCAGCTTGGCGGCATTTTCACATTTTTCAATAATTTTCACAAAATTGGAAAAGTGCTCCAGTACACAAACAGTCTAAACGCACTTGGGTAAACATTTGTACCAGAGTGGCGCTTAGACTGTGCTTAGCTTGGGTGATTTTTTGAATTTTTAATCCAAAATTACAAAAAAAAATTTTTGAAAAAAAAATTAGAAACAAAAAATTTTTTTTTCCAAAATCAATTATTTTGTTGAAAAAAGCAGAAAGTTCTTTGAATCATTTAAATCGGACGCTTAGTTCTCTCAAAAACAGCCATTTTTTTTAAATTTAGCTCTGTATCTCCGAAACCTCTGGGCCTACCTTTGCCAAAAACTAATCAGCACATCTCCCTATCAATAGGAATCGAATGTTTTTTAAACCATTCAAATCGGTTGATCCGTTCTCTCAAAAACTCGCTTTCTATTTTTTGCACTCTTTGCTCCATATCTCCGTAACAGCTGGACCTGCCTTTGCCAAAAACTAATCAGCACATCTCCCTATCAATAGGAATCGAATGTTTTTTAAACCATTCAAATCGGTTGATCCGTGCGCCCGAAAACGTGGACGAAAAAACGCGGACATACAAACACACACACACACACACACACACACACACACACACACACACACACACACACACACATCCATTTTTTCTGAGGTATGCCAAAATGTTCAGAAACCTTCAAAACGTCGAGAAATGTGAAAATTTTTGATTTCGATTTTTGGACGATTACTATAACTTACCCTACGGGAAGTTAATAAAAAGAACATGTTTTTTTCAAAAAAAAAAAAATTTTTTTAAAAATTTTTTTTAGAATCTTTTTTTTTTTTAAATTTTTTTTTCAAGAAAAAGTAATTCTTTGTCCAATTTATAGTTTCTCAAAAATCTTATTTTTGCAAAGTAAAATTTTTTCAAAAATGTTAATCGTTTTTAAAAAAATAATTTTTGCTACGGGAAGTTCCAGCAATTAGCCGTAAGGCACGATGCCCTAATTGCCTTAAGACAGAATTCCACTTACAGCTAGTTTGATGTGCATATGTCTAATGATCATTTTTGACCGCCAAATGGCATTTTTTTTTACTTTTTTCGTTAGATCTCCGAAACCGCTGGACCGGCCCTCATGAAAATTTGATCAATTCTTCATCTTGTCAATACAAGTCAAATGTTTTTTGAATTATTAAAATCGGACGCTCCGTTCTCTTAAAAACTGAGTTACCGTTTTCGGCACTTTTTGCCCCGTATCTTTGGAACGGCTGGACCTGCCTTTGCCAAAAACTAATCAGCACGTCTCCTTATCAATACGAATCGAATGGTTTTTGAATTATCCAAATCGGTTGATCCGTGTTCCCGAAATCGTCGACGAAAATTTGTATCCGCACATACATACACACACGTACATACATACACACACACACATACACACACACATCCATTTTTTCTAAGGTATGCCAAAATGTTAAGAAACCTCTGAAACGTAAAGATATATAAAAAATTTCATTTTCGATTTTTTTGCGATTACTATAACTTACCCTACGGGAAGTTAATAAGTACAACACTAGAAATGAAATAATCCGTGGAACAAGCGGGTTTCAGTAAAGGATTCTCTACAATTGACCACAATCCTACAATAGAGCTGATTATAGAAAAATATCAGGAGCAACAGAGAACATTATATTTAACTTTCATAGACTACCAGAAAGCTTTTGACTTCGTTTCACATAAAATATGCCCACAATGAAATGTAATTGTGGCAGATTGAACCAAGAATGTGATAATTGAACGTATTAGGGTGGCTAGACAAGATCAGATGATAATATAGAAACACTGATTTTAGTTTGATGTTTTTTTTCTTCAATTTTATTCTGCATTCTGTATATATTATTACATTAAGCAGAGATTGCCGACAAGTATATGGTAAAATAAATTTGATTACAAATTAGTAGTTACCCCCAGAGGCGTATCTACTAGACCTAATTAAAATATAATAACGAAAAAACTAAAAATTAAAGGGCGAAAAAACAATAAAATATAGCAAAATCAGTATGTATATATATATATATATATATATATATATATATATATATATATATACTAGCTGACCCGGCAAACGTTGTTTTGCTAAGTTAGGTATTTCTAAGCAACTTCTAAAGAATAAAAAAAAAGAATACTTTATTTTAGGAGTGTAAGGATGTATAGTTTGAATGGTACAGACAATGAGGTATTATAAACACAATAAACTTCAAAGTCTACTTGTATAATAATACATTATATAATTCATAATAACAATATTCGTTTGATCATATTTTGTTAATACAATCAAACTGGAAGTTTTATACACTTTCTACAAAAATATGGTATAATTCAATCCAAGTCTTTTTTAATCTTTAGCCATAGTCAATGTTCAGTTGGTCATTTTTGCCCCACACAGATGTAAGTTTTTAAAGTGTTGAATCTTACTCAAAATTAACATTACATTTTATAAAACAATTAAATAGTTAAAATTTATATTAAGGTCTCGTGAACTAAATCACAGTGCTCACAACCCAAAAAACTGACAACAAAAGGAAATACTTTTGTTATGGATTTTCAAAGATTACCGTTTATCTCCTGATAGCAAAGTCATAAGAATCAAGGTTATAGCTGGTTATACATCTTTTCCCCTCTACTTTCAAATATTGTTGTTGAACAATGCTAAACTTTACTTTACTATTTTTCCAGTTTATTCTTTAAAATTAGTGGCAAATAAGCATTATTGAATTATATTTTACATTGCATTATCCAATGATTGTTGAAGTTCTTCATCTTTTTCAATTTGTAGAGTGATTCAATAAAACATGAACGATACCTGACTGTGTCTAAAATGCATGGATTTTGACCTATCTTTTGAAAGGAATACCTTCAGAATTATACTCATTTTTCTGCTATACTTGTTCTAGTACCCGAACAGACTATACATTTAATTGAATGCGAGCATTATAATCAATTTTCAAAATATTTTATTCCAGAGAACTTGTAATTATGTGCATTGACATTTTTACAGATGTGTGTTCCAAAGTTCTATTATCAACCGAATCTTCTTATTTGAGTAGTGGTCTGTTATATCTGGGAATAAGTTATTCGACAAAATGTCCCCTTTGATCGATTCCAAATTTAGGTCTTTAATTTAAATAATCTAAATAGAATAATAATATAATCTAGAAAATATTTTATAAATACCAATGAATATAAAATTATGCAACTAAGACTGAGCCCAATCCGTACAGCCATGTTAACGTTTTACCCCGAATTGTTATATAGCTATATAAAATGGACATTTCTTCTTTATGAATTTGATTGAACATATGTACATTTCCAACATGAGTACATATTGTGATAAATTTCAATGTGTTTATTTTGATTTTCCTTTTTTGCAACCGTGTATCCAAATTAGTATCTTTGTTATCACCATGACTTGTATGTAGTATGCTCGGGAAGTAATTGAGATTTTTATGAATATGATTTCTAAAATTACTATCTGTGTTATAATCCAATTTTCTTATTATTATCACTGTCTATTATAACTTGCAATAAGTGATTAGACAGAAATGTCTATGGAGTCCCCTTCGATGAATTCCAAATTTAGGATCTCAATTTGAATAACCTAAATGCAATAATAATATAATTCATGAAATGTTTTGGCAACACATTATTCACAATTGTAATGAAAAATTTGTATTGTAAATAGATTGTACTGTAAATATTTGTAATGATTACTTCCATATCTAATTAAACTGCACTTATGTTGATGTCACATGTCATAATGCGATCTTCATAAGCAATTTTCAAGCAACTTTGTTTCCGAAGAACTTGTACTTGTATGTACACATAATTGAGATTTTTATGAATATGATTTCTAAAATTACTATCTGTGTTATAATCCAATTTTCTTATTCATATCGCTGTCTATGGTATCCCCTTCGATGAATTCCAAATTTAGGATCTCAATTTGAATAACCTATATGCAATAATAATATAATTCAGAAAATGTTATGGTAACACATTATTCACATTAAACCAATAAGTACTTGCACAGCACAGCGTTTGAAACAAATTTATTTATTTATTTTTTCATAAGCAAGCTTTAATCAATCAATAATAATAGTATTATTTCAAGCTGTTGATAAAAGAATACAAATAGGCAGTAAGCAAACACTTGAGAATTAAATAAAAACCTCATATAAAATCAAAATAAGCATTCTTATTAACATTTAAAAATATATAAATAATTAAATTTTAAAATTAAAAGAATAACACATAATCTGTTCCAACTTGACAACCATCTATTTGACACATGAGTAGGCGATACTCGATACATCTGTCATTTGAATAATATTGTGTGGGAAGCCATTTTGAATCAAGTGCTGTTTACCAAAAATTTTCAAATTAAAAATGTAAAGTTTCTACGCGGATTTGAAATATTATCTCACCTTTTGGACAATCTTTGGATTGGCACGAATTTTTCAAGACTAAGACTGGCCAAATCCATTCAACCGTTTTCGAGTTTTATTCGGACATTTGAAAGACAGCTCCATTTTTATATATAAGATATATATATATATATATATATATATATATATATATATATATATGTATGTAAGTATTATAGTTAATTATACTATGTTAGGTCTTCAGGTATATTTTTTTAATCCTGGTCGGCTGGCCTTCCAGGTATACTTGACTTGCTAATTGGTTAGGTTGGACGTCCATTAAATTTTTATAATTGTTGGCAACCTTTGTAGATATGCTTGGGCTTTTGTTGATGATTCATGTTAACGTGTAGCGAAGAGCGTTTAATATTTGTTGAAGAAATTTGTTTTGTGCACGTTGAATCATGTTTAAATTGCTTTTTTTAGCAGTTCCCCAAAGTTGAATTCCGTAGATTCACACGGGTTTGACAACCGTCTTGTATGAAAGAAATTTATTGTGAATTGTTAATTCTGATTTTCTGTTTAGAAGCCAAAAATATTTTTTTAAGATTTGATCCGTCAGTTGCCTTTTGTTTCTTACGTGTAGTTTCTAATTCGGTTTCCTGTTTAAGTGAATGCCGAGATACTTTACTAACTTTTTAATAAATAAAAAGCGGAATAATTGTATTGTTAAGTACAACTGCTGTTAATACTTTTATTGTTCGTTTTTATTACAATGGAATTCTTTATTTGATAATACATTGGTTATTGATAAGCAAAAACTACATTTTGCTAAAGTATTCATAACTAAATACTGCTGCTGATCTAACTTTTAAGTACTTCTTATATACTAAATTATTGTTTACAAAACGTGATTCCAAAATCTAACAGCAAGGGCAGAAGAAGTTCGAATAATTTTCAAATAGCACATAGTGCTTTTAACAGAAGTAATAAAAAATACTTATAATCATATTTCATGTTACAGAATATAATATATATATATATATATATATATATATATATATATATATATATATATATATATGATTGTTTTCCCAACAGTAAATCCAATAATAAAAAACAATTTGTTTTTTGAAAATGTTTAATAATCATCATCAAGTTTATTCTGTCAAAGACAATGTTTTTTTAAACTATTGATTAACAATAATTAATGATGGTTATGACAGATTATTTAGAAAAATTATAAAGGAATGGATTATGTACCAGTGTAAAGAGTAATAAAAATTATCTAAAAAAGGTTTTTATATAAAATTAAAAAGCAAAAACTATTGATTAACAATAATTAATGATGGTTATGACAGATTATTTAGAAAAATTATAAAGGAATGGATTATGTACCAGTGTAAAGAGTAATAAAAATTATCTAAAAAAGGTTTTTATATAAAATTGAAAAGCAAAAATTATTGACCTGTAATAATTTATATATCCATATCACTAATATTTTTTGTTAAAAACACTCGATTTTTTCGAGGATATTTGTAAATGTTTTGACTTCACAAGACTTTGTAACACACTGTTATGGAGTTCTGTCGGCCAGATGTAAGGAATATGTACGGACGGATTTAGGCAAAATAATTTTTTATGGCTCTTGTATTGGTAATTTACGAAAAATGGGAATGTATTGCTTTAGCAAATGTTCAGAATAATTATGTATATATACATGCACATACATATGCACACCTACATACACATAAATACATATATACATACATACATATGCAATATCATATCCATATCCATATATTCATAGACATACAATTATATACACTAACATATACGCAAGTACATGTAAATAGTTTATATACAAAAACATACATATAAGCACATATATGGACGTGCATATATTACTACATATATACATGTTTATTTTTGCCACATTATAAATATTATTTAGATTATAATAAAATAAGTTATAATTAAGTGAATTTATTATAGTTTAAATAATTGTTTTTGTTATCTTCAAATGAAGATAGGTATTCAGTTTGTAAATGTATAGATTGTATTTGTTCATATTAAATGTAATAAAAAATCTTATAAAAACAAAAAAACAAAAACAAACATATATACATGTATATATACACACAAAATTACTAAAGAATTAATCGTTTTTAATTTGGTTTAAAAAACTTAGATACGAATCATGAATGATATTTAGAATTCTTTACATAGTGAGGAGAGGAAATTGTGACAATTTTTAAAATATTGGCAATATGTTTAGCTTTGATTAGATCCACAAATTGGTATGAATTTTTTACATAGTGAGGAGAGGAAATTGTGACATTTTTTAAAATATTGGCAATATGTTTAGCTTTGATTAGATCCACAAATTGGTAAGAATTCTTTACATAGTGAGGAGAGGAAAAAAATGTCACAATTTCCTCTCCTCACTATGTAAAAAATTCTTACAAATTTGTGGATCTAATCAATGAACGAAACATTACGGACGATCAAATGTTTCTAAGCCTTGATGTGATTAACGTTTTCACACGTGTTCCCCCATGATTTAATACTTGATTCATTTGAAAAACGATGGCCCGCTATTTGTAACTGCACCGACTTTCCCATAACTACTTTCAAACACATCATTAACACTATCCTGAATTGTTCTTATTTTAATTGTTTCAATAATTTTTATTTTCAAATCAAAGGTACTGCTATGGGATGCTCATTATCCTGGCATAATAAACCTAGCTTTACAAACCCTTGAAATTTCCGTTTTCTTCACATTAAATTTCCGAATATATTTTTATGTTAGAGATGTAGATGACACCTTCTTTATAATAGATGAAGAACAATCAGATATTATACTCGATACTTTTAACAATTACAATAAGAACATTCAGTTCACACATGAAACACAAATCAACAACAAATTGAACTTTTTAGGCGTGACTTTTTATGACGGTACCTTCATTTCGCGTCATACTGTCCCAAAAATTATAAAGTCAATACAATCATTTATTTGATAGACCACGCAGTCACGTTGTCTCACTCTTCCTTTCTTACTCAAAACACAACATTAGTAACGAAAACTTTATTAGAAAACGGATATCCCCTTACCCTCATTAATTCCATTACCAATAAAAGACTTACCTACCATAAAAATAACAATTATCAATCCATCACCAAGTTATTCCAGGACAACAATATTGAACCTACTTTTCACAGCATGCCTTATTTATTTATTTATTTATTTATTTATTCATAAGCAAGCCGTAATCAATAATAATAGATATTATTTCAGGCTCTTGTCAGGCTTATTCATAGTTAATATTAAAAGGATACTCATTTTATAATAATCATAGTAGCTGCACGAATTTCGATTCTGAAAAAAAGAGCTGAAAAAAAGAGCTGAAAAAATGCATTCGAACATTAATTACAATGTTCATCATCAAGTTCATCATATTAAAGTTTATTTGACCACCAGTCAAGTTCAAAATTCTTGCACAAGGTTGAAAGTTATACTCATTTAAAACCGTAAAAAAATTAAATTAATAAAATAGCAATAAAAAAAATGAAAAAAAAATAATGGTTGTACAGGCGATCAAATGGTCAGACTACATAGATACAGGAAAAGGATTATGCAAGAAAATAGTTATTGAATTCAAATTGAGAAAATTCAGTAATGTCATAAAAAGCTAAGTCTTTAAAAAGTTTAACTAGGAAAGCATAACATTTTTTGCTGTCTAAGTTTCGGATATTGAGTGGAAGTTTATTCATAAGCTGAATACCTAGACCGTCGATCGTATTGAAAGAGCCGGCTAATTTATATGTACGCGCCTTAATAAGTTTGTGTCTAGTGTTGTAATTTGAGGACAAAGCCATATCAAAAAGTTTCGAATTGTTTTTGATGAAAGTTAATGTTACCAGCAGAAAAATGCTTGGGACAGTTAGAATATTGTATTTTTTAAATATGGGTCTGCAGGAGGCTTTACTGGGCAAGGAAAAAATTATTCAAATAGCTCTTTTCTGAAGCTTAAATATTTTAATTAGTTCGGATGAAAAACCCCAGAATTGAATGCCGTATGAAACGTGAGAATAAAAGTTGCTATAATAAACTGAAAGTAAGCAATTTAAACCAAGTTTGGGTTTTAGGGTGCGCAACATGAAACATGTTCTAGATAAAGTTGGTGATAGAGAGATACAGATATGATCAGACCACTTTAAATTATTATTAATATGGATACCAAGAAACTTTGATACTTGCAAAAAATTATGTGCTGAATTATTGATAGTTAAAGAAGTGATATTATTGGATAAACGATTTTTTGTACAAAAAGATATGATTTGGGTCTTATCATTATTGAGGACTAGATTATTTTCACAAAACCATTTCGTTATTTCTGACATAACCACGCTTAATTTATGTTGTAATTCATTAAGATATTTGGCCTTGATGATAACGCTGGTATCATCCGCAAAAAGAATAAAAACACAAAGATTTGTACAATGAGGTAAATCATTAATATATATGAGAAATAAGGGAGGCCCTAAAATTGATCCTTGGGGCACGCCCAATGTACTTGTCAATTTATCCGAAATTATTTGCTCGCGATCGTTAATTAAGTAAACGCTTTGTGTTCGATTCGATTAGACAGGTAAGATTCAAATAGTTTGAGCGAACGTCCGCGAATACAACAATTTTCTAATTTGTCAAGAAGTCTTTGATGAGAAATACTATCGAAAGCTTTGGACAGATCGCAAAATATCGCAGTACAATATGTGGCTTCTTCGAAGGAGTCAATGATGTTTAAATTATAAACTAATTTATAAATTATAACTAAATTATAAATTGAGTGGGAAGTAGAATGGTTCTTTCGGAAACCATGCTGATTCTTGAACAAAATATTATATTTATTGAGAAAAGACGTTAACCTAGTATGCAAGGTTTTTTCAATTATTTTATCGTAAGAGTTCAAGAGGGAAATGGGACGGTAATTATTTATATCGTCTTTATTATTTTTCTTATGAAGTGGAACAATCTTTGAATGCTTGAGGTGGGATGGAAATATTTACATTGAATGCTTATTTGATTATTTTGCCAAATTACTCAAAGCAGAAAATATTTTTATTTCAGAAACAGCTTTATATTCTTTTAAAGAAATGTTTTCAAAAATTAAATCCACCACCCCTCCTAAATTCAATACTACCATAGTTTATTCAATCTCTTGCAAAAATTGTCAAAAACAATACATTGGCCAAACATCACAATACATCCATAAGAGAATGAGACAACATGAATTAAGCGTCACTCATCATAAAAGCCGAAGTTTCCAAAGCACTCTTGTCCAACATTCCATTGAAAATTTACATATTTTTACCTTTGAACCCAATATTTTATATAGAGAGGATTGTACTTTTAAAAAACTTTTTTCTGAAAGCAGTTTAATCTTTTTGAATTCGTCAAATTGTGTCAATAAAAGATCAGATCATAATATCATTCATGATTCGTATCTAAATTTTTTAAACCTAATTAAAAACTATTAATCCTTTAATAATTTTGTGTGTATATATCCTCGAAAAAATCGAGTGTTTTAACAAAAAATATTAGTGATATGGATATATAAATTATTACAGGTAAATAATTTTTTAGATAATTTTTATCACTCTTTACACTGGTACATAATCCATTCCTTTGTAATTTTTCTAAATAATCTGTAATAACCATCATTAATTATTGTTAATCAATAGTTTTAAAAAACATTGTCTTTGACGGAATAAACCTGATGATGGAACGTATCTAGTTTCGAAACGTCGTTATTAAATATTTTCAAAAAACAATGTTTATCATTGGATTTACTGTTCGGAAAAGAAACTATCAATTATTGAAAAAATCCAGAGCTTATCTATTGATATATATATATATATATATATATATATATATATATATATATATTGTATACCAAAAATTAAATGAAATTTAAATAAATTATTAAAGAATGTGTAGTATATAAGTAACTGTTTTTGAAATTACACTGAAGATGAGACACACCATGGTCTCGAAACGTCTGTAATCATAAAATAAAGTTGTGTTAAACAAATCTGAGTGCTGTTTTGTTCATATTAAACAATTAATATTCGTTCCACTCATATCATAAAATTCTATATATATATATATATATATATATATATATATATATATATATATATCTTCTATATAAAATTCTTTTATAATGGTGTATGTAAATATACCACTCCTAAACGATTACTCGGGTTTTAATATAATATAGTAATACTATATAATAAATATAGTAATATTGTATATATAAATGGAAAAAATTGAAAAAAGGGCAATTCATTGTTTGATATTGAAAATATTTGAGACGTTGTTTGGCAATGAAAACAAAAACTGTCATCTGCCAAAAAATTCAATATACTTATGAGCCTAGACTATATTATAATATGTATAATAAATTCATGATTATGAATAAGAAAAATGAAATACCTACATTATTATTGCCAAAAAGCACCTTAAATGTGCCAGAAATAAAAATAATATAAGATACAGCATATGTATAGCAGATTGAATGATACACATGTGAACAAGATTTAACAAACGAATTTACTTAAAATATGAAATTAATTAATAATCAGGGCCTGTTCCACCTTAAATGCGACGCACGCAAAAAATACGAGGGCACGCCTTAGGGAGCTTCAACACAAGATTCGGATATGAAATTCTCAATGTAGTTTTTTTTATCAATATAATTAAAAATATATATAATTTGCATTTTTACTAATATATACACTATATTTTTAAAATACTTTAAAAATTTCACTTTAAAACAACAAATGGAAAAGTGAAGATAAATACAATTCGGCTCTTACGATATCAATTAGAAGAAGTTTAACTTGCAATTTTGGATATCTATAATAATAAAAAATTAAATTAGAAGAATCCAACATGAAGTACCAGTGTTAAGTTATGGTTATGTTTAATAATGAAAGACGAATTGTTTTGCTTTATTCAATTTTCAATGTAGTGTGGGAATTTAGACTCATCATATTCTTTAAGGCAGTTCTACATTTAACATCGTTCATAGTAATGTATATGCATTTTGGTGTGAAGAGTAATTTAAAAGTCAATAATTATTATTTTTAGGTAAAAGGTAAATATTAGTATAGGATATTAAAAAATTGTAGGCGTGAGTGTAAACAGGACAATGCTTGTCGGCTCATCTAGTATTTATATACATATATATATATATATATATATATATATATATATATATATATATATACATATATACATACTAAACAAATAAACGACTTATACAATTTACCACCTTAGCCAAAGTTTTAGATTCGAAGATGGTGAGCCAAACTTTGATAAATTTTGACCTTTCAATTACTAACTTAGTATTTTAGAACCAATACAATTATTGCATCATACTGTAATTGCGAAATATGTACATTCATCTCGATCACCGTAGGCATAGATAAGGAACCGTAGGCGTGCTATACCCGTAATATTTGCGTTTGACCTAACTATCGCACGCGCGCTTTGCTTGGCATTGTAGGATAAGAGGATAATTATATCTTAAATTGCTTTTTTCGAAGTTTTAAAATTGTTTATTGCAATTTTTAGAGCTTTGATGAAACATTGTGCAAGTTGGAAATCAAACGTAGAGGCCGCCCCATCGGTGCACAAAATAAAAACAAAACGAGTATGCCACAGCGCACGAACCCAACAAGAAAATGTAAGCTACTAAAAAACCAAGCGCCGCAGCAAGCGAAAGATTCTGATGATGAGTCAATTTTGTATGAAGGACATCTAAATGTAGCGATTAGAAAAAATAAATAAAGGTATAAATTAATTATTAACCTCCGTTTACTGCAATATTTTGATTGTACATATTTTGATTTTTGCGAGCGTAAATTTTCCTAATAATTGGTTATTCTAGGTGAATAGAGGTCTGGAGTAACTATCCTTAGCAAATGCAATGACAACTTGTGGTATTCCTTAAACTTAATATTATTGTAATTCATCAATTCACGATTTTGTTTATTATTTATTATTACTTTTGTGGGGAAGAGTCATTTTGTTGAACTTTTCATTTTATAATTTTTATATCAAAATATTTTATAATTAATAAAATCTATATATTTTTTATACAACGGGAGTTTCTAATTTAATATTAATTACAACTCCCACATTGGTGACTCACGACGATTTAAATGAATACAAAGGAGTTTTATTTTTCGAGGATTTAAGAAAAATTGATTTTGACGCAGCACCATAATCACTGGTCTTCAGAGGCGACTTATAAGGTACGTCCAGTCCTCAGTTCATCATAGTTAACGCACTTACTATCTGAACTGGACTTCTCTATACTCATTTGGTATACCCAGACCTCAGTGCTTATCGCTGACAAAAAATAATTTCGAGCCTAGACTTTTCATTGGAATGCAATTCAACCTCTCCTCGTCCGTTAACTCAACAAATCGTCTTTTGATGCTACCTCCCATTATTGGTGACAGCGACGAGTCAAAACAAAATGCTGACAATTATTTATTGGATTCCACAATTGTGGACCATTATTTTAAAGAAACCAATGAGAACTTGCTTCTGCAGTAACATGTGCAGCGAAGACGCGTTTCTATGTGTGTATGCTTGTCGAAATTCGCACACTGATGATTAACGTGCGGTTCCATCAAATATTTATATTTAATACAATAAAAATATGAGTTAGCGTAAATATATAAATATATATATATATATTATTTATTTATTTAGTTATTTATTTATACGGAAATACAGAAAATAGATATCAGGCAGTACATCTTTTAAGACATTTTTCCAGCGTTTTTAATGACAGCCAGTTTTCACGTTTCTTCAAAAACGTAATTTAAAAATTATTAGTGATATATATATATATATATATATATATCTTCATTGTTTATATATTATATACTATATAATAAGCGGCGTCGTTTTTATGCTAGGCTAGTGAGTCAAAAATCAGAGTCGCAATCTCTGTCGAACATTTTACAATATGTAATAGTTTAAAAAGTTCATAAACTTAATAATTTTGGTTAATAAATCGTTACCGAATTTGTATACATAACTGATGTACACATAACGGTATATATTTGGCCATAACTGATCGCAGCTGGGCAGAAAGAGAGTACTTGAAAGGGACAGAACATGCGTTGCAACTTGCAAGACGGATTCGCAGCCCCTTGGGCACGCATACATGGACAAATATACTGTATATAATAGGCAAAGAAGACTTGTGTGGATATAGGCGACACAATAAAAACATTCAAAAGATTATTATGGACAATATTTTGTCAAGCGCAAATTTATTTTTATATATTTATTTTCTATAATAATAATTTAAATAGAACTGCAGCTAATATTGTATTTAATAATAATATTTGTATTATATTGTTACTGTTTTAATCTTTATCAATGGCAAAACATATTTTATAATATTAGATTTGAACATAACTTTATATATATATATATATATATATATATATATATATATATATATATATATTGTATGATTCTGAATTTGATGTTGACATATGTATTAACAAAGTCTAATAATCGGGCATAACATCAATAAAAAACATGAATTTCTTTCAAAAATTTATTTTAAATCCATACGTTTCGGCTATAATTCTAGCCTTCATTCAGTGGAAACTAAAAATAAAATTAAAAACTAAAACAATTGAATTGGAGTAAAAAGAAAAAATAAAATAGTAATTAGTACTTACAATCAGTTGATCTTAGTGTTAAATTGGAAAATTTTAATAATCCATGGTATTAGGATATGGTAATGCACTACACTATGTATTATAAACATTAACTTGAAATTACACAATATTTTCACAAAATACTGATTTGAAAAAATCACAAATGGATAGTGTGTTATTCGTAGACTGGTTGAAGATGTAATGGAGAAAGACATTTTTTAAAAAATATTTTTACCAAGATTCTACATATGTGTGGAACGAATTGCGAATCCTTTGCACGAACGCTTTTATTGTTTTGTAAGAAATTTGGAAATGTTATCTAAATAGAAGAGATTTGTGTCGCACAGCGTGTTGAGTTCATTCCGTTTATTTATTGTCTTATTGCTATAAATAGTTAAAAAAGATCCCTCTATAATTCTTCGTTTAAATAAATTTTGTTCAAATTGTAGTACAGTCGGATTAGAAAAGTCCATATTGTGTTTTAAAGTGTATATATGGTCTGCAAGAACAGTTTTGAATTGTTTGGGGTTTTTTGAATTGTTTTTATGTTGTTGTAACCGTTTATTGAGGTTCTGGCTAGTTTCTCCTATGTAAATTAAATTACAGTCTAAACAATTTATTTGATAGACGAGATTTCTGAGTCGTTCGATATTAAATGGGGTTTTTGTTTTGGTGAAAATAGTGCTAGTAGTTGTACTAAAATTGGTTACAAGTCGAAGTCCAGATTTATAAAAAAGTTTTTTCCAAGGAACATACAATTCTTTAATGTATGGCAAACGTATTACACCAGAATGAGTTTCTGAGTCAGGTAAATCGTTATGTACTGTGCAATTGTCCATTTTATTCAAAAGGTACGTTCGTCTGTTACTAGTTACGGAATTTATAAGTTTTAGGGGATAAGAGTTATCTGTTAGAATTTTTTTAATTAATTTGATGTTGTTGTCCCAAAATGTTTTGTCCGATAGAAGTATTGCGTGGTCCGTTAGATTTATTATAGTACCTATTTTCATTTTGAGTGGATGATAAAAAAAGTAATTCCAAGCTCAATTCTAAACTTATCATAAATTTCAACAAACAAGTGTTCTTATTAAGATGTCGCAAAGAAAAAATTGTTCCTAAATTTTACGAAATAGACATTAACAAATTCCAATTCATTAGTAATAATTCCCAATACAATAGTTTACAAAAAGTTAGTTTAAAATACATTACACTCACAATTAACAGGTGTATCAAAAATATTTGTAATTTTAGAAACACGATTGAAAAAATCACAAATTGGTTGTGTCGCACAGTAGAAATCAATATTTTTGAAAACTTTTTATATTTAGAAACAATTAGAAACAACAAACAGTTCAATAGTTTGAAACTTTCGTATACTAACAAATTTAATAAACTATTACAAAACAAATTAGAAAATAACAAAATAATTTTAGATAAAAATATTATTGATAAATGGTTAAAAAATTATTCTTCTATCGACATACTAGACAGACTATTGTACATATTCGCTTTAGGACCCAATTTTTCAGTTCCTGCTACTTGTCGTAATTTTAACTTTATTAAATTGCTTAGTAATTTAGAATATGGTTTACAACAAATTAAAGATCCGAAAACTAAAATTCACACTAGAAATCTTTTTTGTAAAAAATTCATCCAACATATTAATTCCTTTAATACTAAAAATACAACTTACGATAATATTCTTAGAGACCTTAAAGCATGCAAAATATTTCTCAAAAATCATCCGGATATAGTGGTCACTAAAGCGGATAAAGGCAACATCACTGTTATCATAGATAAGCAAGACTATATAAATAAAATATCTGAATTATTACTTGACACTAATACTTACAAAATTACCAATAACGATCCAGCTGACTACATAAACCGCACGTGCCACAAATTTTTAGACAAACTTACAACAAACAAACAACTAACAAAAGAGATAACTTCTGACCTGAAAAATTTACACCCATATTTTCCCAGACTTTATGGCCTTCCCAAAGTCCACAAAAATAATTTACCTTTTAGACCAATAGTTTCCGACATTAATACCCCCCTATATAAACTCTCAAAATACATAAGTAACATTTTAACTACAATAACAAAACAATCACCACACTACATAAAAAATTCTTATGAACTCGTTACTGACTTAAAACACAAGATAAATTTTATACCAGACAACTACAAACTAATTAGCTTAGACGTAGTCTCACTTTTTACTAATGTACCCCTAGACCTTATTTTAGACGCAATAACAATCCGATGGAATGAAATTTCCCCGTTGACTTCTTTATCTTTACACTGGTTCAGGGAAACCGTCAAGTTCATTGTCTCTAACACTTATTTTGAATTCAATGGCTCTTTCTATTATCAAATTTTTGGGGCGCCAATGGGGTCCCCAGCAAGTTCATCTCTAGCAGAAATATCCTTACAACTCCTTGAAAATACAATTTTTAAAAATTACAATAAACATATTTTTTATTACCGTTATGTAGATGACATTATCACTTGTATCCCTAGTGATGATGTCACTACGATAATTGATCAATTTAATAACGTCAATAAAAAATTAAAATTTACAGTGGAATTGGAGACAATGAACTCGATAAGTTTCTTAGACATAAAACTTATACGTACTACAGATAACAAACTAATAACAAATTGGTACCAAAAACCAACTAACTCTGGACGTTACCTTAATTACTTTTCTTATCATCCACTCAAAATGAAAATAGGTACTATAATAAATCTAACGGACCACGCAATACTTCTATCGGACAAAACATTTTGGGACAACAACATCAAATTAATTAAAAAAATTCTAACAGATAACTCTTATCCCCTAAAACTTATAAATTCCGTAACTAGTAACAGACGAACGTACCTTTTGAATAAAATGGACAATTGCACAGTACATAACGATTTACCTGACTCAGAAACTCATTCTGGTGTAATACGTTTGCCATACATTATATATAATTGTATGTTCCTTGGAAAAAACTTTTTTATAAATCTGGACTTCGACTTGTAACCAATTTTAGTACAACTACTAGCACTATTTTCACCAAAACAAAAACCCCATTTAATATCGAACGACTCAGAAATCTCGTCTATCAAATAAATTGTTTAGACTGTAATTTAATTTACATAGGAGAAACTAGCCAGAACCTCAATAAACGGTTACAACAACATAAAAACAATTAAAAAAACCCCAAACAATTCAAAACTGTTTTTGCAGACCATATATACACTTTAAAACACAATATGGACTTTTCTAATCCGACTGTACTACAATTTGAACAAAATTTATTTAAACGAAGAATTATAGAGGGATCTTTTTTAACTATTTATAACAATAAGACAATAAATAAACGGAATGAACTCAACACGCTGTGCGACACAATCTTCTATTTAGATAACATTTCCAAATTTCTTACAAAACAATAAAAGCGTTTCGATTCGTATTGATAAGGAGACGTACTGATTAGTTTTTGTCAAAGGCAGGTCTAGCCGTTCCGAAGATACGGGGCTAAAAGTCCCAAAAATGGTAACTCAGCTTCTAAGAGAACATAGCGTCCGATTTTAATAATTCAAAAAACATTTTACGTGTATTGGCAAGAGGAATAACTGATTAAATTTGAGGAAGGCAGGTCTAGCGGTTATGACCTCTCAATAAAAATAAACTGGTGGGGCGCATGGCATTGTGCCTTAAGGTAAATTGCTACAACTTTCCGTACCCTATTTAGAAATTCGAGAAATGAAAATGATCTGGAATTGTTTTAAATAATTTCAAATAAATTATTTATTATAAATACATACCGTATTTTTTTTTTTTATAATTTTATTTGAACAGCGATTGGAACTTATGGGTTCTATGAGCTGTTGTGATTAAGATCTTACAAACTACGTTTGTTTTATTACATATGGCAACCCAAACAGCTGTCACATCTCTGTATGATAAATTTTTATTACAATCTCTGCAATAGGGCAAATATGGTGCAACAATGCCGTTTTAGGGGTATTTTCACTTGGAAACATATTGCTATTTATATTTCCAAGTGAAAATCGTTGTCACTGTTGCCTGACAACAGGCTGCTCGAAGTGGGTATCAAACCCGGGACCTCTGAAACAAGTCCCGCCGCTCTTAACCGCTTACCTACGGGCGAGCCTATACTAGAAATTTATATGTGCTTTTTGGGCAACGAGCGTATTCTACAAACAATTTATGTGTATGCTTACAAGAAATTTCTTCATTTTTTTAATTTGATTTTTTGACAATGACAAATATTCTCAAATTTTTGTAAGAAATAGTTTTTTTTTAAATTTTAATGTTTTTCAAATTTTTCGAAATTTATATATTTTTTTCAAAATAATAAAAAATTTCAAAAATTGAAGTTTTCTGAAAACTTCAATTTTTTTTTAAAAGAATTAAAGTTTTTTTTTGAAAATTTTCGAAACTACGAAATTTGTAAAACCATTTTTTGCCCACCATCTAATCATATGATCCGTTCTCTCAAAAACTGCATGATCATTTTTACACCCTTTGCGCTCCATACCTACGGAACGGCGGGATGTGCTTTTTGCAAAAACGCCTCGCGATCAAGTACCGAATGTTTGTTCAATAAAACAAATCGGTTATTCCATACTGTCGCAAATGTCGAGGACATTTGTTTGAACCATATACATGAACTTCAAAATTAAAAATCTTGGTACGAAACCCAAAAAAAATTGACACAAAATGTGCACACAATATTAAAATCTCTATAAAATATCTGATAATTTGACGTGTATATGTCTAGTGAATATTTTCACCGACAACTTACATTTAAAAAAAATATTGAGAGTCTATATATGGTATGGAAATACCGTACCAGAAATAAGTAACACAACATAAAATAATCATTTAAAAAGAGCTTATGAAAATAAGCTAACAATATATAAGAAAAACTAATTTAGCAATCTTTAATAAGTAAAGTAATTTAGTAAATAAATATTTGTAAAATCTTTTGTTTTTTTTCCGTATTTGTTTTTTTTTTCTTTTCTTATTTGTATTTCGTCTTAGTTAAATTAGACTTTTGTATCTTTTTAAATTTTGCCCAAAAATTATAAGAAATACATGTCACAACATATACACACGACTGTCACTACAGTAACCCGGCACAATCGTACACAGATTCCCCTACTTACAATTTAGTGTTATATTTTTTGGCATTATTTTTTTTAGTAATGTTAGTGATGCATAATTTGTCGAACTAGCTGTAAGTGGAATTCTGTCTTAAGGCAATTAAGGCATCGTGCCTTAAGGCAAATTGCTGGAACTTCCCGTACCAAAAATTATTATTTTTTTAAAAACGATTAACATTTTTGAAAAAAAAAATACTTTGAAAAAATAAGATTTTTGAAAAACTATAAATTGGACGAAAAATTACTTTTTTTTGAAAAAAATTTTTTTAAAAAAAAAATTTTTTTTTTTTGTTTTTTTTTTTTGAAATTTTTTTTTTTATTTTGACATATTGTGGAAGATCTGAACTTTTTTTCAAAGCAATCGTACTGCTTTAACTGCATAGGGACAAAATATAAAGCGCGTAAGCCCCGCCTCGCTGTCTAACGCATAAGCATTGGTACGGAACCCATAGGAATGTTAACAAATTGTATACTTATTGTTAAAATCTCTATAAAATATCTGATAATTTGATAAGCATATGTCTAATGATCATTTTTTGACCGCCAAATGGCTCATTTTTTTACTTTTTCCTCCATATCTCCGAAACCGCTAGACCTACCTTCATGAAAATTTTATCGATTCTTCATCTTGTCAATACAAGTGAAATGTTTTTTGAATTATTCAAATCGGACGCTCCGTTCTCTCAAAAACTTAGTTATTGTTTTCGGCACTTCTTGCCCCGTATCTTCGGAACGGCTAGACCTGCCCTAGCCAAAAACTAATCAGCACGTCTCATTATCAATACGAATCGAATGTTTTTTGAATTATTCAAATCGGTTGACCCGTGTTCCCGAAATCATCGACGAAAATTTGTATCCGCACATACATACACACACGTACATACATACACACACATACACAGACACACACATCCATTTTTTCTAAGGTATGCCAAAATGTTCAGAAACCTTTGAAACGTAAAGATATATAAAAATTTTCATTTTCGATTTTTTTGCGATTACTATAACTTGCCCTACGGGAAGTTAAAAATCGAAGAAATTTGTTTATTAAATTACTTATATTTATTTTGTTTGATTTACAGCTGTAATTAACATAATTTACTCAACTAAACTTAAAAAAATTGTGATTACACAATGAGTCACCCCAGAATGAAAAAATGTTGAAGATGTAATATTTGAAGTTAAAAAATATATATAAAAAAATTAATAAAATAAATATTTATTTCAGACCGAAACGGCCTCCCAGTGCTTTCTCCAGACATACCATTCGAGTCTGCGTTCTCTCCAATCTTTTTTCACATTCCGAGAAAGCAATCTCTCTTTTTGATGTACGGTCCTTTATCGTCTTCGTCTACTTTTTTCTCTTCTTTTCACGACTCATAGATATAAAATAACATAGATACCCTTCCTTCTATATGCGTTGGAAAGCCATCCCTGAAGGTCAGTGCGTCCGTGAGTCTGCAAGAGTGCGTGGTTTTGTCGTTGAAAAGTCCTCGTAGTGCCAGCGCGCGATATAAATTAAGACATTGTTAATAATGTAAGATAAAAGAACGTTGCGGGACAGCGTCAGAAGCTGTCCCAATCCGAAAGTAGAATAAAATAAACTGTGCAAATAAGATATGTGAATAACGTGTTGTGCTACGGTGCCCAGAGTGATGGAAAGCTATGGACAAAAGCCATGGTTTTACAGATAAGTCTAGGTTGAAGTTATATTGTTAACTCATTAGCTGTAGTTAAATATTCGTTTTCCAGTATTTGCGGTAACATTTTAAGTAATCATTAATAAAAAGTATTAAATATAAAAGCGAGTACGTGAGAAATAGGGGAAAAGCGCCGTGTACTACCTTTCGTTGGTTTAACGATCAGATGTTTAAATAAGCATAAATTATTTTGGAAATCTTTCTGGTCCACCCTTCGTGGTTATTTTTCCTTTCGTGTGAGTTTACAGTTTCCTCGGATTATTTGTTATTTATCGATTTGGATTTTTGATTGTTCGCAGGGATTTGGCATTTCTTAATTACGCGTTAGGTTAAATGTATATATTTTGTTTAAATATTTGTTACTATATTTGAGTGTACAAATTATTGTAAAACACTTAGAACTGTACTTAAACAAAAAGATTTGAAAATTAAATGTTATTTTGTATATATAAATGGTATTGATTACGGTTATGGCATTTGATTCTGGGTTTAATGCGCTATTGTAAATTGCTAGAACTAGGAACGAACTAGAACAGACTGGAAGCAAAGATAGTACGAACTGGGAACGAACTCGAAGTGACGTTATGTCGGAAGCCTAGGTCCAAGTTTTGGAAGGAAAAAGACAGGTAGTTCGGTGGACACATAGCGCCCACGAGATGGCGACTATATTATTCTCGACGCATGTAAATAGTCATTGTGGCGTCACCATTTCTTCCCCGAAATTGCTCGGCGTTCGAAACTGTACAAATAATAAAATTTCTGTAGTTTGTATATACACGTGCGCGGTACAATTAACTTTGCAAGATGTTTGATAAATAATTACTTGATTCTTAAATAAAAATAAAAAATGATTATTACAAATATATAAATTTATACATATAATTATAAATTTATATATTTGTGCGAAAAATACAATGTCAGTACTACTGGTAGCAAAGTCATCACTGCTATGTAATTCATCAAAATTTTTTTCTTGAAGACATTATGAATTGTATGTGTATTTTTTTTAAAACTTCTTAGAAACGATGTATGTATATACCTCACCAAGTTTCGGAATTGTTTGTGGATAATATATGGCGTTTTGTCCAATTTTGATGGAGAGGGTTGATATTAAATTTAAAACAATTTTGAATTGGATCCCATCTCAACTCACGATTTTATAAAAACTTTTTTTTCTGATTTTTCTGAGGATAAAAGATACGTAAAAAGCATATAGATAAAAATCAAAAGGATCTTTCTGGCTTATTATTGTTTTTAATTATTTTTCTTTCACACAAAAATTGACTAATAACGTAATAGCTATGAACGTTTAAAGACTGCGCGGTCGCGCAAATTGAAAAAAAAGTTTTTATAAAATTGTGAGTTTTCTGAAAATAGTTTGTACTAAAGTAGTGAATCTGCTAGAATCCATCAAGATGTCTTTAATGAAGTGAATTCTAGATGGAATGTGAATTGCTTTAATTCTGGTAGAAATAGCGCTCATTAAACCATATGATTTAAAAGAAAAAAACTTCGTATATGCTTCTTATTTGCATGATAGCTCACTCATTTTACACGAGAAAAACCTGTAACAGCACTCATTTTAAAGCTTATGTTGAGCACTATAAAACCCATTTCACCAAAATGCATAAAATGTAAAACCTCGACACTAGATGGCTTTAAATACAACAATTAAATCTTGAACGAAATAAAAAACGACTTTGCTCTTTCAAATCTTGCTTAATATTTTTCCTAGAACACTTTATGTAATACCGATTTATTAAGATTTTTATTAACATTATTTTGTTCTTTACATAATTTTCGTTACAATGTATATTTTAGGAGATATTTGCAAAAAAAACGAAGAAAAATGCCAATAATATTATGTTGTCAAATATCTCCCTTCCGCCTTTTTGTATCATAAACCGATAGAAAAAAGCGGAAGCGAGATATTTGACAACCTAATATATGAATCTTTAGTGACCAGTAATTTGAAAAATATTAGTTTTTTTGAAAAACTATAAAAGACATTTTTTTCTTATAATTAGTTTTTCTATCGATTTCCGACGTTATTTTGAAAAAATGTAATTACACAATTGAGAAGGGGTGTCATCCCCCCGAGGGATGATGGCACAACCCGAATTGTTTTCACTTTTCAACTTAAGGGTAAGATGAACCTAATTCCAAAATATCATTCAATTCGGAGCACAGTAAAAAAATTCAGAGGTTATACCCTTTTTAACTTCCCGTAGGGTAAGTTATAGTAATCGCAAAAAAATCGAAAATGAAAATTTTTATATATCTTTACGTTTCAGAGGTTTCTGAACATTTTGGCATACCTTAGAAAAAATGGATGTATGTGTGTGTGTGTGTGTGTGTGTGTGTGTGTATGTATGTATGTGTGTGTATGTATGTGCGGATACAAATTTTCGTCGACGATTTCGGGAACACGGATCAACCGATTTGAATAATTCAAAAAGCATTCGATTCGTATTGATAAGGAGACGTGCTGATTAGTTTTTGGCTAGGGCAGGTCTAGCCGTTCCGAAGATACGGGGCAAAAAGTGCCGAAAACGGTAACTCAGTTTTTAAGAGAACGGAGCGTCCGATTTTAATAATTCAAAAAACATTTTACTTGTATTGACAAGGTGAATTATTGATCAAATTTTCATGAAGGCAGGTCTAGCGGTTTCGGAGATCTAACAAAAAAAGTAAAAAAAAAAAGCCATTTCGCGGTCAAAAATGATCATTAGACATATGCACGTCAAATTATCAGATATTCTATAGAGATTTTAACAATAAGTATGAATTTTGTTTACATTCCTATGGGTTCCGTACCAATGTTTAATCGTTAGACAACGACGCGGCGCTTACGCGCTTTATATTTTGTTTCTATGCAGTTGCGGCAGTACGATTGCTTTGAAAAAAAGTTCAGATCTTCCAAAATATGTCAAAATAAAAAGAACATGTTTTTTTCAAAAAAAAAAAAATTTTTTTAAAAATTTTTTTTAGAATCTTTTTTTTTTTTTAAATTTTTTTTTCAAGAAAAAGTAATTCTTTGTCCAATTTATAGTTTCTCAAAAATCTTATTTTTGCAAAGTAAAATTTTTTCAAAAATGTTAATCGTTTTTAAAAAAATAATTTTTGCTACGGGAAGTTCCAGCAATTAGCCGTAAGGCACGATGCCCTAATTGCCTTAAGACAGAATTCCACTTACAGCTAGTTTCCTCTCCGTTTACTGCACTATAGTACTTTAACCGACTTATCAAATTCAGAAATTGTTTGTGAAAAATTAATTTGTGTTTTATGGTGTGATTAAAATTGTTTATACATTGGACGATCATTCGAAGCCCACTTCGTTAATTCAAAACGCGCGGAGCGGAACAAACTCGACAATTGAACGTATTTTTTTTTTTTTTCGATTTTGAATGTGTCTGTACTAGTAACCACATCGTCGATATAAATATTATTTTGAATTATATCAGTGGCTAATGGGTAATTTTTGCTCTTATCTTTAGCCATCTTTAGCCAGTTACCAAACGTGACAGTGTTTAATTCATAAATGCCGGGGGGATCTTCCGGAGAAAATCTCCAAAGAATTCTTTGAAATCGTCTATCTTGATCACGAATAAATATATTTCTATACATTCGTTTAATATCGGCTGTTAACGCAATTTTGCCAAAATGAAAGTTAAGAAGATTTGCGATAATGTTAGACTGTAGCTTTGGCCCGGACAATATGTTTGCATTCAGGGAAGGAAATTCAGCATTCTTTGCTGATGCATCAAATACAATTCTAAACGGTGTGGAGGAACTGTCTTTAATCACAGCGAAATGTATAATATAGCACCCTTCATTGGCTGCGGAATCATTTACATGGCCTAAAAATGACGTGTTTTTGTTGTAAATAATCTTGAATTACATCTGAATATTGTCTATGGGATTCAAAAGAATTTTAAATTTATTTTAAAGAAAAATTTACAGAAATGACTTGAGCCTCGATCGGTGTTACCTCTAGTTGAACGGATTTACAGAATGACTCAGTCGCATAATTGCGATCGCTTGCGGTGTCAATAATGACGCGCAACGGACTAGTTCTAATACTAATGTTGCCTGAACGTAAACAGTTGCGGTCGAAATAAGGTTTATATAATGTGATAAATCTGATCCATTCACAACGCATAAAGTATTACTTTGATTGGAATCGGAAATATTCTGCTTAGGAATAAATATTGGTTTGCAATTGTTTTGTATTGTCGACAGTATTGTTAGAATGTAATAAAGTATGATGTCTGGTATTACAAGACAGACATATTTTCTTAGAATGGCACGGACTATTTCGTTTATGACTCAGACAATTAGAACAGAGATTTAATCTCTTAATTGCCGACCACCTTTCATTGATGCTTAATTGCAGAAACTGTGAGTATTTGAAAATGCTACGATTTTCGTTGCATAAATAACATTTAAGCGATTTGACAGAGCTGGTTACAAAAGAATCAGAAATGTTGGGTTTCGCAATTCTTTCGCGCAAATCATAAATATAACTTTAACTTTTTTGCACTTTATTTATAAATTCTAATTATTTTTTATATGAAGGATATTCGCCTTGAAAATAATCCTCAAATTTTTCCTGTAAATTTGTATCTAATTTTGATAAGGCGATCGATGTTAGTAAAAAACATATAGGTCTGGAATATTTAATTGATTTAATGCACGGCAGTGTCAAATTTTTCAATGAAGTTATGCAACTGCGACGAGTTTACAGTTTTAAAAGATATTAACTGTTTAAAATAGTTAATGCCCAGATAGCGTTTATTTTCGTATTTGCTTATTAGTGCATCCTATAAAATTGAATAATTGTTGGAAGTAGGTAGTATTGTATTGAAAATTTTTAGTACTGGGCCTTCTAATGCGCCCATTAAATAATGAAATTTAGATATCGAATCGATCTCGGGATTCTCGTGAATAAGTGTTTTATATGTGTCGTAAAACAGCGGCCATTTTTTTAACACGTTCACGCCGGGACGATTTTTGGTATGTTCTTCTGTGAGCCGGCGCATTGTTATTGCCTTCGAAATGCGGGTCACCGGTGGCCCGCGCCGCCCGGTGGAACAGACTCGTGCGGGTCACCGGTGGCCCACGCCGGCGTGAACGTGTTAAATCACCCGCAAATTTGGGTATTTCAATTGTTGGCAGACGGGATTTTGAAATGAATTCAGATGGGGAATCTTCACTTTTAGTAATAGAGAAAGTAGTATTTACAACATTTCTGCTCAAATCATACGTCTTCTGTATAATCGAAAAATACATTTCTCGTTTTGAAATTAGTCGTGCAACTTCAGCACTGGCAGATACACTCTTGTTCGGCATATTTAGGAAAGGTTACGATTATATAAGAATCTTGGAAATATAATAACCCTACCTTGATATCCGGTAAATGCAAACTTGAAAATTAGCACTTAGTTTTTGAATCGGCAACTTGTAGAAACTCTCAATCTTAATTGAGATTCGGCTCAGAAGGCCAAAAAATATGGTGTGGCCTTGATTAGATAATCAGACCCCAGGAAATCGCTGATATTCGGAACAAAGTTCTTTTTCTCTTATACTAAAAACCTCATTTGCTTGATAAAATAAAACTTAACAAAAAAACTTCTAAACGGAACCAAAAAAGAAGAGCAAACAGAAAGCGTACTATAATATACTATAATAACGCACTGGAGTCAAATTGAACAAGGAACTGGAAATACACTATACCCAAACTGAATAGAACCCGAACTGGAAACGAACTCGAAAGACTTGACCTCATGTCGGAAGCCTAGGTCCAAGTTTTGGAAGGAAAGAGACAGGTAGTTCGGTGGACACATTGCGTCCCCGAGATGGCGACTATATTATTCTCGATGCATGTAAATCGTCATTGTGGCGTCACCAAATTGTTTTTTTCCAGTCACGCGGGTTTCTGTTTTCGGAAAAGGCTTATGTTCGTCAGAATTAGATAGGTTTTAAGTATAATTACAAAGATTTTAAGTTATAATTAGTGACATTAGATTACATATTTATTTTAGGTTATGCAAATATTGGTACACGTTTAGGAGATTCTTGTGTTTATAAAAAAAATGATTGTTTTTATAATGTTAATTAATTTTCATTTACTTTATAGATTTGTTAGATTTCATTTTTGTATAAAGTTAGACAGAAATTAATTTATTTTACAAAGAATTTTTATTAATTTTAGTTTAGAGATTACAGATTTATTTAAAAATATGTATTTGCAAAGGTATCGCTTTTGCGAATTTTTTTTGTTATTTTGAGGTTTTGGCAAATTACTCGAAGATTCTATTGCAAGAGTACGCAAACCGTTTCATTTCCTGGGTCATGAAAATTTTAACTGACAGAAACTGCGGAAGAGATTGATTGATTTGAAAATGGTTTGACCCTAGGATTTTGGACAATCTTCGAGAATGCGTGTGGCGAGAGCGCTTTAGTCGAAACAATGAATCAATAAAAACAAGGAAACGCGGTACTGAATTCGAGACGGTTCCATCGCTTCGGTCGCACGTCCGAGAATTGCGACTTTAGCCTCATCACAGGCAATAATTTTGCATTTTTTGCAATAATTTAAAAGTTTTTTTTTGGGTTTTAGAAAGTTAGACTTCAGAATAATTGTCAGATTCGGTCAGGGGTTTATAATACTGTTTTTGAATGCATGTGACTGTTTGTAAAATATGAGCAAATTTCCTTTTTAATTTGAGTTTTGTTTACGCTAAGGCGTTTCATTAGTTTTTTTTATTATTTGTTTTATCTCAAAATTTAGAGCAGTTTCGAAAACTGCGGACTTTTAATTTACCTACGTGCATATGAGGTGCCGAATTTTATTTGGAAACGCGTCGAAAATCAACTGCAATCGGAATAGAAATCTAGTTTTTATATTTGATAGTTATT
The DNA here is from genome assembly GCF_003426905.1 of Ctenocephalides felis. NCBI lineage: Eukaryota > Metazoa > Arthropoda > Insecta > Siphonaptera > Pulicidae > Ctenocephalides > Ctenocephalides felis. The sequence continues at coordinate 25,221,116 of NW_020538040.1, forward strand.
TATGGTTATCACATTTTAAAAATATTTCGATGCTGCTTTTATTGTTTATTTTTTTTAATTATTGTTAGATTTTTTGTTAGCCCCGAATGATGGACAGTCATGGACAAAAGTCATGGTTTTACAGATGACTAGTTAAAACTAAGTTAAAAATAGCACAAGGTCAGAGGTCAAAATAATATGGTTTCCACGATTTTCGGTTAATTGCTCAGTTTTATTCCAAAATCACCTGAGACAGTAATGTAGAACATAAAATTATATTGCCTATTGCATCAATACTTTTTTTTGCTCAGAGCCACCGTTTTAAAAATATATCACATTAAAATGCACTTATAGATTTGAGTTGGCAAAAATAATGGCGGCAATTATTACAAAGCAACTAAATTTATACCTGAAAGTCATAAGTTGATTCTTCGTTGGTATCAAAACCTGCTTAATATTAGAACTAGCAGCGACACCAGCTCTCCTACTATTGAAAAATAGTAGTAAATAGCTAAGCTAGCCTCCACACTATTAGGGACCCTAATATGTGGAGAAGGTCAGGCTAATAGGTATATTCCCTAGTAGAAATGTATCGTGGCCATAGGGGTAAAAAATCGTGGCGCAATATTTGAATCTTGTCTTTAGATGAACCGGACAATATTTGTTTTCAAAATTATGAAAAATTTGGAAAATTCATGGGAAAACAGTTTTATATGGTTTATTACAGATAAAAAACATGTTTCCCATCTGATTTGCACCTCTAATTTTATATTTACATGAATTATGCATAATTTTTAAATCAGGGCATAAACGACGTTTTTTGTGGGCTACCAAGATTCGTTTCTTTAGTATTATCGAATTTGGGAAATATGTGGTCTTTATAAGGGTTACGAAAAAAATTATCTTTAAATAATTAATTAGCACCAAAATCATAATTAAAGCTTTTAAAAAGTCATATGCTCGATTGCAATTAATAGTTTGATACATTTTTCTTATAAATTCAATATAAATTTTAAATGTGGGGGTGATGCATTTTTTTTCTGGGCAACCACGATTCGTTTCTTCAGTATTATCGAACTTGGGAAATACATGGTATTTATAAGGGTCACGAAAAAAATTAACTTTAAATAATTAATTAGCACCAAAATCATGATTAAAGCTTTTAAAAAGACATATGCTCGATCGCAATTAATAGTTTGATACATATTTCTTTTAAATTCAATATAAATTTTAAATGTGGGGGTTATGCATTTTTTTTCTGGGCAACCACGATTCGTTTCTTTAGTATTATCGAACTTGGGAAATATGTGGTCTTTATAAGGGTTACGAAAAAAATTAACTTTAAATAATTAATTAGAACCGAAATCATGATTAAAGCTTTTAAAAAGTTATACGCTCGATCGCAATTAATAGCTTGATACATTTTTCTTATAAATTCAATATGAATTTTAAATGTGGGGGTGATGCATTTTTTTACTGGGCAACCACGATTCGTTTCTTCAGTATTATCGAACTTGGGAAATATGTGGTCTTTATAAGGGTTACAAAAAAATTAACTTTAAATAATTAATTAGCACCAAAATCATGATTAAAGCTTTTCAATCAATCAATTTTAAATCATGAATTAGCGCCAAAAACGAATATCAATGGTGACTCTAAAAAAACATATTCTGATCAGATCAGAATTAATTAATTAATAGCTAAATTAATTAAATGCATTATTGAACGTGAAGATATGCAAAAACTTTCATTTTCAATTTTAGTCTCATTACTGAGTTCCTTACGGGAAGTTAAAAAAAGCAATAAATATTTTAACTATATAATATGCATGTTTCGACATTGTAAGTATGTCATCATTCAGTAAGTTAGCAAATTCTAAAGTAAAAGTATACAAGATTATAGTAGTACAAAAGTGCCAGAATATATAACAAATTTAAATAATGTCAGTACAGTACGTACCACACCGAGAAAAAAAATACAAATTTAATCAAAATGTTTGATGAAAAAAAAATCTAAACTTCGAATAAAATAAAAGTTAAATGATAAAATTTTGTCGTTAGTCACATGACTTACTTAAATTTGTTTTTTCCTGGTTTGGTATGTATTAATATTATTTAAATCTGTTATATCTACTAGTAATATATCGATTTATATTTATAAATTTAGACGTTTTAGGTTTTATATTTATTCATATAGAATAATAACATTCTGAAATTGCACCAAAAACATGTATGTATATGGTGAACATGTGGTTGCTTCGTGTACGATGTCTCTTTCTCTTCGTCCTTTGGCCTTCGTAAAAGGACCCTACGCATGTACCTGAATATATAGCAGTTGTAGCCGAAATAATTTTATGCGTGATTTATGAAATAATATTGTCATTGCAATTTTGTTTTAATTACATATTTTGATAGGAATTATTATTTATATTACTATACTTTTTTATTATTTATATTAATGTTATTTAAGAGTAAAAGTTCATTAAAAATTAATTTAAAGGCAAAAGAAGATTTCTTTTAATTTATTATTTTGTACATAGAAGAGTGTGATTATAAAAAATGTTTGTTGGTTAGTTCTTGAAGAAATATTAATTTTGTTTTGTGAAGATAAAATTTATTTAATACAATTCAGAAAAAAAAATTAATAATAAATATAAACATTAAAAATTTTATAAATGTAAACATATTTGATAATTATTAGCAATTCTTAACTTCCTGTAGTATTAATTTTGTTTTGAATATTTTCTAAGTAACATTTCACAGATTTTGCAATTTACTAACTCTCTCATATTGAAATGAATGAAAAGGGAGTTATGTATATACTTTACTGACTACTACACTGAATAAACTAATAACGACAAATTAATGAGCGTATACTTCGTAACATAAAATGATACAAAAACATAAAAATACATAAAAATATGCTAGAACCGCCCTTTGATTAACAATGCTCTAAGTCTGCATCACTGCAACACCATCGAACAAAGCACGGAGCCTCACATTTTTCAATAGTATGAAATTCGTTACGCAGTGAATTTCGCAATTCTTGTTGAATTTCGAATTTATTATAATATTGAAAAATATTCATAATATATAGTTGGTCTGGAAAAATGTGAATATTTAGTGAAAAATATAATGATCTGTGATATCAAATAATAATTGGCTAAAAACATTTTTGTGAACAGTTTATAAATAAAATCAAGCGGTTAATTAACACAATTTTGAGTTTTATGGTTAAAGTACGTAAGTATATTTATTACTTATATTATATAAATCAACATACATATTTAGTAAACCATGATGTGTTTTATATATTCTAGATTGACTAAATTGAAATGGATGTAAAATCAGCTGTAATATAAAAACTATCACATAGTAAAAATGGATTTGATAAAAGGTATTAAAAATATTAACAAACTTATTAAATGCAGACCTTTCAATAATTTATTATCGCTTTTGAATATTTGATATTCGTATTTCCATCAACAGTTTTTTGTTTTAATTTAAAATTATAACTGTACTGTTTTAAATTAATGTTAAAATTTTATATTTACTGTATTTTTAATTATTTGAGATTTAACTGTGATCGAGTTCTAGAAAATGAGTTTTCAATAAACTACAATGCCAGAAATGTTTTTTTATTAAAAGCTAAGTAATTGAATTTATTATGAGTTTATAAAATCAATATATTCCAGAAATATTGCTATGAAATATTAATATATTTTATCTTATTTCAGGTGTAATCGTGATCGAATGCAAGAAAATGTTGAAACATGTGTGAAAATATCCAAATAATATAAGAATTTCCATCACTAATTAAAATACTTGTAAATAGACAAGTAAGGCTATAGGATTAACAAAGATGAGATTATGATTTACCATTAAGATCCTCCAAATTATTATGACTGAAAATATTTTGATTGTTCTATATCTTATTATCATAAAATAATGTGTAAATTGTTAATAAAATTATTAAGATTCAATACATAAACTATTTAAAAATGTATGTATTCATTTAGAATAAATAAACTTTTATTATCAATGAGTTAAATACTGTTTTTCTTTATAAATTAAATAATATTTTTAAATGTGGGTTAAATATTAATTTTGAATTTGGGTTAAATATTGTTTATTTATATTGAGCTTATATTGGTTTTTTATGTAGGGTAAATATTGTTAATTTATATTAATCTTATATTGGTTTTCAATATTGGGCTTATATTACTTTTGAATGGGATTTTAATATTGTTTATCAATATTGGTTTTATATGAGGCCTGTATTGGTTTTAATATTGGATTTATATGGGAAAATGTTAACAGAATAATATTATAGCAATATTGGTAAACAATATAGAGCCCATATAAAGTACAATATTGCGCCACGATTCGTTTCTACTAGGGTTGAGGACGCAGCTACCTTACTCGACCTCTTTTCTTGTCAATGGGTCAAGAAGACAATACCTGGGAAAACAAGTAAAAAAATCTATCTAACGAATACCGAACTGAAAACTTTGTATAATTATTTGTAAATAAATATTATTATCACTTGTGGGGGACCACCCCACATAATTGGTGACCCCTACGCTAAACTGAGCCACAAAGCGTGTGAATGGTTTACTCCACATTTACCGCCATTTTTGCATAAGAAACCAACATTATGGTTTTCTCGATGCCGCATCAACAATAACCTGGCTAAATACAAATACGTAATACGTAAAGACTGTCAATTTCCAAACGACGAATGATAAGACAAATACTTTTGCAAGAAGAACTTGAGGACCAAAGTCCTTCTCAGTTCCTACGTCAACTGCGTTCATTGGTCGAATCAACTACAGTCGACTATTCACTCCTACGAAAAATCTGGATACAACGTCTACCAATCCAGACTGAACAAATTTTGCACACACAGATCAATGGAAACCTAGCAAAACTTGCATCGTTTGCCGACAAGATAAGTGAGATTGCACAACCGCCAGTAATCGCAGCAACTAATATTAACAGCGGTACACCATACAATAAATAATTGATATAAATGATCAACTAACACAGCGTGTCAAAGATCTCACGGAGCAATTAGCCAAGTTCACCTACTGTAGCAAAAATCAATCGGTCAGCAAACAGAAGCCGTAGTTCATTTCGACAAGACAGGTCCAACTATTTCTACAGGCCGAAAAGTGCTTCTAGATCCCGCAACCAAAATACATTCTGTTGCTATCACGCCAAATTCGAAAATAAGACAAGAAAATTTGAAAGTCGTTGTACGTTCAGAGAAGAAAATTTCAACCGCAAGAAGTGCAAGAGCGACCGTCGCCTCTTCATAAGTGATCGCAAAACAAAGGTTACAGTTTTCGGTCGTAATTTTACAATTAGATTTCTCGTAGCAGACGTGCCTATTCTTGGAGCTGTATTTTTCGCTTATTACAATATCGTTATTGATATATCGCGTCTACATGACAACCTGACATCACTGTCAGGATGTATCACGTTTCCTCGGATACAAAGTGTCAAGTTTATAATCGGACATAGTGCATATAATAAATTATAAGCTCTTTTTCCATCCACCACCAAACCATCAGGCTTGTGTCAAGAACACAAACGCAAAACGATTCATTATATCAGAACTACTCCAGGGCCTCCAGTTTCTTCTTTCCCACGGCGCCTTAATCCAGAATTACTTCGCGTAGCCAACAAAGAATTTAAGAATATGGTAGAATTAGGCATTGCAAGACCCTTCAATAGTTCTTGGTCCTCACCTCTACATCTTACACAAAAAAAGGATTCGACGTGGCCTCCATTCGAAAATTATCGGCTTTTCAACTGGATATGAAATACCTAAAGATGGATGGTTTATTCCTCACATAACTGAATTTCTTGTTTCGCTACACAAGCTGCTCTCAGGATCTACCAAATCTGGATCACAGCCAATTTCTTGGGCCCCACAGCTTTAAGATAACTTCGAAACTTGTGAGAAAGAACTGGCTGAAACAACATTACTAGCACACCCTGTTCCAAATGCTCAAACAGCATTATTTTGCGATGGATCCAACCATTCTATCGCCGCAGTAATACAGCAGTACATCAATGGCACTTGGCAACCTGTAGGTTTCTTTAAAAAAAAAACTATCTGAGAAACAACAACTGTGGCCAGCATATTATCAAGAACTTTTGGCTGGTTAAGAAGCAGTGCAACATGTTCGAAGCTTACTGAAAGGCAGGCATTTTGTTTGGTTTACTGACCACAAACCTCTAATTTACGCCTTTTCCCAACGAAAAGACAAGCTGCCGCCAATACAATTAAACCAAGTTCCTTGTCGCAGTTCACAACAGATGTTCGCTATGTTAGTGGACAACAGAGCATAGTAGCCGATGCTTTCTCAACAGCAGAAGCCATAATATCGTCTATGGATGACTCTGTTATTGCTGAATCGCAAAACAAAGATAAAAAACATGCTACACTCTTAAAATAAGATATATATGGGTCATTCTTTTACAAACCGTACACCAACCATACCTTGACATTTTAGAATTGGCAGAAATTTTTTTTTATAGATATTATAGATAAAAATCATTTGACACGTATTTCAGGATTTTGCCGGCAAAAAAATTTTTTCGTTGATATTTACGATTGAAATATTGCCGATTTTCTCAATTTTTATGAACTTCCTCTGCATTATGTTAATTATCTTCAGTTGTGTTGATCAGATCAGTATTGTTTTTTTTATTATATTCATTATGAACTTAACTTTGAAGTAATTTAAAAAAAAATAATGTTTTTGCAATTATTTCAACAATAATAACAATTGATTGTTAACATTGGTTTTACATACGGGCGCCCCAACTTAAATCGATTGCGTAAAAAACCATATTGTTTCTTTTTTTATCTACTTAAAAATTATTTTTACAATTCGATGGGTGGCTGTTACATCGGAAGATATTAAATGTTTTCGAGGGCAAGTCGCGCCGCGCGCCCGTTTGAAAGGCGCATACCGCGTATTAAATGAGTACAAGTACTATTTTTAACTAAAATATTTTACAATTTCGTTACTGAGGAAAAATAAATATATTATCTAAAATATGTAGTAGCAAATATTTTATACAAAATGCTCACATTTTTGAAACTGATAAACTAAAACTTATTATTCGTTAGAATACTAACAAAAATTAAATTAATTGTATTGGCTAGGTTTGATTTCGTTAAAAAATAAATACAAGAGAATGCGATTGAAAAATAATTAATTTATTGCATTATAATTAATTTTATATAACATAGCTTCTTTCGATGTACTACATAATTTGCATTCCATGTCCATTTGTAAGAAATTGCAAATGAATGCCCCATTCCTACTCGATCGCTCGACGAGTTTACATTGGTATTGGAAACAATTAACCCTCCGTCGGTCGGCGTGGTCTGGCCAGACTTTTTTCGACTTCAATTAAAAAAAAAATACTTCTAGTAATCCTATCGACTTGAAATTTCTTGACTTTTCCTAAATTTTCATTAGCTGTCGATCATTGAAAAAATCAGGACGAAAAAATGTACAGAAGGATAATTATAAGGATATTAACTTTTTTATACTTCGAACGGTCGAAAAGGTCTGTCCAGACCACCCATACATTTTGTATGAAATATACGCTTTTTGATATATGTAAACCAGTATTTTGTCTTTTTTCATGGTATTTTCTATTCAATCTGCGTTGTATATATTCTTTGCTATGTGTTGTAACATGAATGTTAGTATTTTCATGACGAGAGTTCCTTGAAAACCTACCAAACTTATTGGTAATCGCAAACACTGAAAATCGGATGAGTAATGCACACATTATCAAAAAATTTTCTACCCGTACTGCTTTCGGAATTATTTTTTTGGCAAAGCTGTAGTGAAATTATATTTTCACTTTGAGTTTTACAGCTCATTTCAAAGGCGACGCACCTCATTTCGTTTTCATTTGAATTTTACATTCATTTCAAAGGCGCCGAAAAAGAATAAATATTGTTTTTCATTGATATAAAACAGAAAAATTAACAAAAAAAGCAACGATTTTTTTATATTTTTTTATTTTTTTCATATAATATAATATGTAATATTTTTATTATAAGCAAGATCAACACATGCAAAAGACGGTAAGAAAAAGAAAAAATCAAAACTATAAATACTTACTACTAATAATGGTTAATATATAAGACACCAAAAACTCATTTATCCCATATAAATGCATGTAAAATGAATGGTGGTCTAGCCAGACCTTTCCGACCGTTCGAAGGTGAAAAAATATCCGACCGACGGAGGGTTAATATTCATGGACGAAGGTCCGTCAGAGTGCGACGATGATGATTCATTGTCAGATGGTAGTGATAAAACATTATGCAATTTGGGTTCAAGCATTGCAAATGCTATGAACACAATTTATAATGATCAGCACTATGTATTTCCAAAATACACGTATAATTGCAGTGAATAGTGATGCTAATAAAATTATTAGCAACAAAAACAGTGAATTAGTGAGCAAATCATTTAGTGTTAAAAAAGGTGTTGTCAGTAAAAGCAAAGTTATTAGGAATGGTATGTCAGATAGTGTGAAAAAAGTTAATTCACAAATACTGATTAATACTATCAAAAATCAAGAAAGTATCAAGGTAACAAATAATATAAATAATACTAATGCAGATAATACATGTAAAAACTTGAATGAAATTATGGAAAACTAGATGACCCGACAGACTTTGTCCTGTACCCATGTCTCCAATTTTTTATTATGATATACTAATATTTACCGTTTACCTATAAATAATAATTATTGTTTTTCAAATTGCCCTTCACGCCAAAATGCATATACATTTATAATATGTGCGATGTTAAATGTAGAACTGCATTTATATAAAATGAGTCTCAGTTCCCACACTATATTGGAAATTGAAGGCTTTTAAACGGTATAACTTAACCATAACCATAACATAACACTGCTACTTCAAGTTGGATTAAATTAATTTAATTTTTTATTATTTAAGATATCCAAAATTGCATCTTAAACTTCTCCTAAATGATATCGTGAGGGCCGAATTGTATGTATTTATATTTACTTTCCCATTTGTTGTTATAATGTAAAATTTTTCACATGTCGTGTTTTGCATTTTTATCCATTTATTTCTACAATATTGCACATACTTCCCAGTACTTCATAATCACATACATCCTAGAAAATTTCCTTAACAAACTTCAGAAAGATTTATCAAAATCCGAATAATCGTTTAGAAGGAGTGTACAGTGGGTGCTTGTAATTTAATATGAACTTTTTATAATAGCAATAAAACTCAAATTGATTCTACGTTTTAGTTAGAAAGCGTTTGAATGTGAAAAAGAAAAAGGCTGTTTTTAAGGTTTTTCCGGCGATTATTCGATTTTTTCTCGCCGTAAGAACCATCCTTGGACTTCAACAAACGTTTTAAAAAAGAATTGGCCAAATTGGTCCAGGCGTTGTTGAGTTATGCGCTTACCAACACATTTTGCGATTCATTTTTATATATAAGATGAAACAGTTATTCCTGTTGAAATAATTAATGAATCTTTAAACATAAATAACATGAGCGAAAATGTGAGAAATAATAATAATTCAACTACAAAAACATTTCATGATATGGATACAAGTGAACCATCAACATCTTCAGATAATCAAATGCACAGTAATGTACACAATACAAATGACAATAATATGGTTTTTGCAGACCATAACATATTCAATCAATTACTACATAATACTACAGGACCTGAAGAAGATTTTAACTTAATTCAAAAACGAAAGACAAGAAATAATGGTGCGAATGATTCAAATCATGTATCAGATATTCATCAAAGCCAAGTTAAAATGCCTCCAATTAAAATTAAAAGTATACCACCTAACCGTCACTATATATGGGAACTACAAAAATTATGTAAGACTCAAATGCTATCTCAATATCGAGGTATCAATAACTACCTAATAACTACAACTAGTGAACAGGATTATAATACGGTCTTGAAAAAATTAAATGCTGACGAGCTACAATATTTTACATATCCAAAATCCAGTAATACCAAGAAGAAGATAGTTGCTAAGGGTATTCCATCATATACTAATTCGCAAGAAATATATGAATATTTGACAAGCAAAGCAATAAAAGTCACCAAAATAATTCAGATGACAAAATCAATTAATAACACCAAATATGGTCTTCCAGTCCACATAATAATAATTCAACCAGACCAAGAATTGAATGAAATTAAATCTCTAAATCATATAATGGGACACAAGGTAACATGGGAACGACCGATATACAACCCGCATCATGTACCACAATGTTATAGATGTCAAAAGCATGGACACACTTCACCATTTTGTAATATGAAATTTCAATGTGTAAAATGTACCAAGGAACATGCACCTGGAAAATGTGGAAAAACTGCAGAAGAAAAACCTGAATGTGTAAATTGTTTTAAAGATCACCCGGCTAATTATAAGCACTGCGAAACATTCCAAAGATATTGTGCTAGACGTGGCTTGAACAATAACAATAATAATAAAGGTAATTTAATTCCTGCTCCGGCTCCTCCTCCATTAACAAAATCTTTCTCAGAATCATTAAACAGAAACAACTATCCTAATCTTCCCAATACTAATACGACTACTAATATAAATAATACGCAAAATTCATCTAGACAAACACCTGTAGCTGCCAAAACATATTATCCTGTTCAAAACTCAGAAACTAACATCAGTAGCATATTTGAAAATATTAATGAAATTCATGAACTATTTTCAGATAGCACAGTTGTCAAAACTTTAGATATTCTACTTAAATTGTCCAAAGAAATAAAAAAATGTAACACAGATAAAGAAAAACAATTATTGGTATTTCAATGTTTTATGTCATTATGCATATAAACAAAAATTCTTTCAATGTAATGTACTGGAATGCTAACGGTATTCAAAATAACATATATGAAATAATAAATTGTTTAAATTATCACAATATAGATATCGTATTAATATCTGAAACTTTACTTAAACCTAATAATAAAATTTATATACCTGGATATAAAATAATTAGAAAAGACATTACCTGTATAGGCTCAAGAGGTATATGTATAGTAATTAAAAATAATATTGAATTTACACAAATTCATATTACAAAATTGATTACGGCAGAAGCAATTGCAATAAACATCCAAATGAATAATCAATTGATAACGTTCTGTTCTGTATATTTTTCATGTAATAAGTTAGATATCCGGGATTTAGTATCATTACTTAATTTAAACAGCAAAATTTTAATAGCGGGAGATTTTAATTCAAGGCATGAATATTGGAATTGCAATAATAGTAATTTAAATCGTAGAAAACTATATGATTTCTTGATTAACAACATAAATAATTATACTTTGCATTACCCATCCTCCCCTACTAGATATCCGGTTAATCACTTACAAACTCCATCAATCATCGATCTTGCGCTTACTCGTACTAACAATATATATACCAATTATTTACCATACACTATCTCAGAGACAAATTCGGACCACAACCCAGTTATTCTTCCAATTCCATATCAAAACAGCAAAAATCAAGTTAATAGAACAGCCGCTTCATTAAATATACCAGATCCAAGTAACTTAAAATACAATTACGAAGAGGCAAACTGGAAAGGTTTTAGATCGTACGTAAACAAAAACATTACAATTGGAAAGCATATCAATAATACTGAACAATTAGAGGTATCGGTTCAACAACTCACAGATAACATACAAATGGCTATGGATAAATTTATACCTAAAATTGATAAGAATAACTACTTCACAATACCTACCTATATACTAGAACAAATTAAATATAAGAATAAAATTAGAAAAATGTGGCAAAAATCAGGTAACCCTGTCGTTAAAATGTTGTTGAATAAATTAATCAAAGATATTTCAAGTAAAATTAATGAACACAAAAATAAAATATGGAATGCAAAGCTTAATAAACTTAATGTTAATCCAAACAATGTATGGTATCTTGCTAAAAAAATTACTAAAAAACAAGAAAGCATTCCCTGTCTGAAACTAAACTCAATTTACGTATCAAATAATGAAGACAAGGCGAATATCTTTGCTGACGTCTTCGAAAAAGTTCATAAACAAAATGATGGACTGGGAAATTTTGAATTTACGGATTATGTCAATGCAAAAATAAACTCAACACTTTTAATCCCTCAAGATCACCTCATAATTGAGTATACTACGCCAAAAGAAATTAAAAATATTATTCAACGCAGAAAAAACAAAAGCGCTCCAGGCCCGGATGGAATACCAAATATTGTTCTAAAAAATATAGGCAAGAAAACTATAATCCTAATAACCAAAATAGTAAATAGTATATTACAACTTAACTATTTTCCATCCATATGGAAAACTTCTAATATCATACCTGTAAAGAAACCCAATAAGGACAGTGATCTACCCACCAGCTACAGGCCGATTAGCCTGCTAAGCCACTTAAGTAAAATAGTTGAGAAGGTAATTCACATTAGAATTAATAAGTTTTTATTGGAAAATAAAATAATACCAAATTTTCAATATGGGTTTAGAGAAAAACATTCTACTCTCCATCCGTTATCAATAATTGCAGAAGAAACTATTCTCAAATTCAATCAAAGGAAAAATAGTGCAATGGTAATGCTGGACATTGAAAAGGCATTCGATACTGTATGGATTAGTGGACTGCTATTGAAAATGATACAATTGAAGTTTCCAAATTATCTAATTAATATTATTAAGAGTTATCTCTGCAATAGAATGTTTTATGTTAGTTTATATAACAAAAAATCTACCAATAGACATGTTACTGCAGGGGTACCTCAAGGTAGTATACTGGGTCCTATATTATATTCTATCTTCGTCTCTAATATTCCAAATAATAATGACATCAAACTATTAATGTTTGCGGATGGTATCGCAATTTTTTCTTCAGGTATATCTGAAAATTCAATTATTATGCGCCTCAAAAATCAACTGGATGAAATTTTAAAATATGCACATAAATGGAAAATTAAAATAAACTATGACAAAACTGAATCAATTTTCTTTACCAGAAGGCGAAAAAATCCAATACCATCGCTAACACTTCAAGTGCATGATATTGTAATACCATGGAATAATGAAGTTAAATATTTGGGACTGACGTTGGATAGAAAATTCAATTTCAATGTACACATAAAAAACAAAATTAACCAAGCTAAAAAGATATTGTACATGCTAAACCCATTAATGAAATTCAGAAGCTGTCTTAATGTAGAAAATAAAAAAACGTTATACCTGACTATGATAAGACCAATCTTAACATATGGATGCCCAATCTGGTGTATGACAAATAACCAGATTCTAGACAAGTTACAAAAACTACAAAATACTGCTGCAAGGATGATTATAGGACAATCAAGAAACCCAAGTACAAAACATTATATAAGTACTACATTTCTTCATGAAGCCACAAATATACCCTACATAAAAACCTACATTGACGGTATTTCAAAAAAGTACTATACTACATGTTTAACTAATCAGAACCCTACCATAAATAACATTGGATGCATAAATACTTATAGGCCATGCTACTGCAAATACAAAATACCTTCCTCCATTAATAACTTAATAGATAATAGACAAAGAAATAATTAATATTACTTAGTTAGCTATGAAAGAAATATTGTTTTATTTTATTATTGTGACATAGTTATTTAGTAACTTTTGTGTTCGTGTTTGTTCTTAATATCATAAAGAGTTGGTTTTTTGTTGATATTTTTTTTACCAAAATTTAAATTTAAATTTAGTTTAATTTGAAATCTTTAATGTATATAAGTATAATGTGTATAGAATTTACAAATATAATTTAATTTATTGTATTGTTATCAATATGATAGATGTACATAGTTTGTAAGTCATAATGTTTATATAATGTATCCAAATTTAAAATGAAATAAAAAGTCTTTTAAAACTAAACTAAACTGCAAATGAATGCACCGTAGCATTATTATTCCAATGAAATCCTTGAGCAGCATCTTGTACGTACAACGAATAAATTATTTTCTGAAATGCAATTTTTGTAAATATTTGTCTACTGCGAATTTCATTAATTGCAATATAGTTTTATCAACGTTAGTCCACTCTCTGTACCCAATTTCGTCAATATAATTTTCCTCAAAAATATTTTCTAATTCTGTGATCAAATTTTCTCGGCCGGGACACTGGGAGCACTTTCCAAAATAACAATTAAATACTACTCCATATTTTAGATAATATATTTTTCCTCAGTAACGAAATTGTAAAATATTTTAGTTAAAAATAGTACTTGTACTCATTTAGTACGCGGTATGCGCCTTTCAAAGGGGCGCGCGGCGCGACTTGCCCTCGAAAACATTTAATATCTTTCGATGTAACAGCCATTCCATCGAATTGTAAAAATAATTTTTAAGTAGATAAAAAAAGAAACAATATGGTTTTTTACGCAATCGATTTAAGTTGGGGCGCCCGTATGTAAAACCAATGTTAACAATCAATTGTTATTATTGTTAAAATAATTGCAGAAACATTATTTTTTTGAAATTACTTCAAAGTTGAGTTCATAATGAATATAATAAAAAAAAACAATACTGATCTGATCAACAGAACTGAAGATAATTAACATAATTAAGAAGAAGTTCATAAATATTGAGAAAATCGTCAATATTTCAATCGTTAATATCCACGAAAAAAAATTTTTGCCGGCAAAATCCTGAAATACGTGTCAAATGTTTTTATTTATAATATCTATAAAAAAAAATTCAGCCAATTCTAAAATGTCACATTTTCTCTTTACCAAAATCCGTACGATTTGTAAAAGTATGACCCATATATATATATATATATATATATATATATATATATACATATATATATACATATATATATATATATATATATATATTAATATATATAAATCATTCACACGCTTTGTGGCCCAGTTTAGCGTAGGGGTCACCAATTATGTGGGGTGGTCCCCCACAAGTGATAATAATATTTATTTACAAATAATTATACAAAGTCTTCAGTTCGGTATTCGTTAGATAGATTTCTTTGCTTGTTTTCCCAGGTATTGTCTTCTTGACCCATTGACAAGAAAAGAGGTCGAGTAAGGTAGCTGCGTCCTCAATATACCTATTAGCCTGACCTTCTCCACATATTAGGGTCCCTAATAGTGTGGAGGCTAGCTTAGCTATTTACTACTATTTTTCTATAGTAGGAGAGCTGGTGTCGCTGCTAGTTCTAATGTTAAGCAGGTTTTGATACCAACGAAGAATCAACTTATGACTTTCAGGTATAAATTTAGTTGCTTTGTAATAATTGCCGCCATTATTTTTGCCAACTCAAATCTATAAATATTATTTTGCAATAGTTCCTTAGCAAATAAAATCACAAAAGACCCGTGAAATAGGCTTTCTGGGTAAACGACGTAAAAAAACGCGCTAATCATACTACCTCGTAGGTGGCGTTTAAACGTGCATTTTAATGTGATATATTTTTAAAACGGTGGCTCTCAGCAAAAAAAAGTATTGATGCAATAAGCAATATAATTTTATGTTCTACATTACTGTCTCAGGTGATTTTGGAATAAAACTGAGCAATTAGCCAAAAATCGTGGAAACCATATTATTTTGACCTCTGACCTTGTGCTATTTTTAACTTAGTTTTAACTAGTCATCTGTAAAACCATGACTTTTGTCCATGACTGTCCATCATTCGTGGCTAACAAAAAATCTAACAATAATTAAAAAAAATTAACAATAAAAGCAGCATGGAAATATTTTTAAAATGTGATAACCATAAATAACTATCAAATTTAATGATGTATATATATATATATATATATATATATATTATATATCATTAAAATCAGATATATATGATCTCAACCTAAAAAGCATCGCTATTCCAGGAACCAAAGAGCCATTATATTGTGACATTTCTCAAAATTTATGTTCCTGCTAAAGATCCTGGTATAAAAATCACAACTAAACTCATTACGGATAGATTTATTTGGCCTGGCATTCGCAAGGATTGTAGAACCTGTGATTGCAGCTGCATTCTCGCCGGGGGAAGGGGTGTTGGTCTTTTGCAGCGACACCAGCTCTCATACTATTGAAAAATAGTAGTAAACAGCAACGCTACTATTATGCTACCCATCCACTAGGCGACCGAGCAATTTATGACCAAATGACCAATAAATGTCCGGTTGTAAAAATTTTCGGTGTCTCGGGCGATCGAACAAATTTCATTCATATTTCTTGAACATTAGAGAAAAAAGTATGTATATTTCGAACGTGAAATGAGATAAAATCGACTTTTGTTGCAAATTTTAGATCGTTTTCATTTTATTTAAACATTTATTTTTTATATAAAAATCATATTAAACTTATTGATATTAAATTAATGTTGTACATTTGCAACAGATGAATTTGGAATGAATTTTGTCTCAAATATATAGCTCAAAATATTGTTCAAAAGTAGACCAATAGCTGTTATAACAAATTATTACCCTAATTTTAACCTGAAACATGGCCTTTATTATCTTGGAATATACGTCTACATTTACAATAATGCAGATACGAGAAAGGGTCGTGTAATGCGAATTTCATAAGTGAAATTAAATTCCAAACCAATGACTCATATTTTTTGAGGTGCAATTAAAAACGGACAACTTTTAAAACGAATTCAATATTATATTTATTTTTGAAGGAAAAAACACGAATTAAAAATCAATTTTTTATTCATATGATTCATTTCTAAGATTTTATTTATAATATATAAAGAAATTTGGTTAATTAATTAAAGAAAAAAAAAATTTAATATTTTTCTTATATCATTGAAATCAGCGCAAGAAATGGATTTTGCGATCTAAGGTGTTAACGGTTAATTTATAGAATTTCGGGTTTTGAAACAATCAGATTAAATTCGTTTGGGGATTTTTGGTTCGAATATACCTGGATTCAGGATTAATCCATTAAATGAAATGTTAGCTTTTACAAAAAGGAATTACTGCATTATTGAAGGCATTATTGACATACATTTAATAATATAATTTAAATAATATTGTGAATATAAAAGTAACTACTTTATTTAGCGAATAATAATGTGTACCCATGAAAGTTACCGTATTATTCTATAAAGTATGTATTTAAATATTGTATAAATATTTAAAAAAAATTACTGAATGGTGACACACCGTGTCAAAACGTACAAATAAATAGTTCATTATTTATTGTTCTTAGAATAAATATTATTCATGCTTATTTGTATGGTTACTTGTAATATCTGAATATATATTTTGCAATAGTGCACTTTTCAAGTAATGTTAGATTAGTTTATTATTATTATTATTTTTATTCTTGAACTATTTCAAATGGTTTACTTAGATAAAGTATTATTCTTGACTGTATAATCAACCGAATAAAAGCAAGGATGTTATCTGAAATGCATGGATTTATAATAATTTTCAAATATAAATAAATATTAAATATTATGCACAGATAAATATAAAATTTCACCTACATATTTTTACCTACGTGATTTTGAAAATATATTTTTGTATTTTACGAAAAAAGGTATCGTTTCGAGTCATTTTATGACTATGGTCTCATAAAATTGGCAAAATATTCAGGTAAAATCTGGTTGCTCCGCTCTCCGCCAGAACTGCGGACATCATTTTAGTCGCCTGAACTATTAATTTTTATCATTTTACTACAGATCTTAATAAAAAATTTCAAGTCGGGTGCTAATGATTCTTTTGTACTGTTAATTTTTTTATAATGCTTGTTGAAACATATAATAGGCGATGTCTTGCGAATTCGAAAATATTGCTCATGACATCATGTTTCATCTCTATTTTGTATCTGCCTCTTGCTCATTCCATAATAAATCTTCTGATTGCTTCGATAATAAACTTCCTAATGGATGGGTACCTTTAGGAATCCTAATGTGTGGAGAGATCAAGCTAACAGGTATATTACTTGAACTCTTTTCTGGACTACGGGTCAAGAAGCCAACACCTGTGCAAACAAGTAAAGAAATCCAACTTAAAAATACCGAACTGAATACTTTGTATATATTATTTGTAAATAAATATTATTTTCTTCTATAGTACAGGTTTGTCGTCAGGAAGGTCGTTAACGCGTTGACTTTGTATGGGCAGGGTCGCGCGTTCGATTCCCCGCTCCTGTAATCTGACATCGGGCAGCGCGATGTCCATTTTCAATTGAAAATATAGATCAAAATATGTTTCCAATTGAAAATAATCCCATTTGGGGCACTGCGGTGTGAAATGGCAATGGAAAATCTCTCACACTATTCTTCCCTGAATCGAGTTGGAGTTTAACTCAGCTCACGGACCTGCCCTAGGGCAGTGTACCCATTATTCATTTATAGTACAGTTGTGGTGTATTAATTTTTATATGTGGGACCACAAACTCTACAGTTGCCCGCTCATCATTAGAACACGATCGGCCCTGACAATGAGTACACGTCAGGGACTAAAAGAGTCGAACTTTTTTGTAACCACATTAGACATTACATTCTTTTAGCTTCAATCCACAGAATGTTGTCTCCATCAAGTTCTCAAGTTGATCGTAGTCTATATCGGCCCTGAAAAAGTCTTAATGTCTTTCACGCTATTTATGAATCTGTTTTTGACGATGATGTAGTCAATTTGATATCGCTCGCTGTCTCCCGGACTTTTTCAAGTATACCTCTTTGTCTTCTGCTTTTTGAACCACGTGTTTGTGATAATAAAATTGATTCTGCGGCAGAAGTCAATCGGCGTATTTTCCTGTCGTTCCTTGTCGTTGCCGATAATTTTTTCCTCGGAGCCCTTTCCAACTACTGATCAACACATTGACCCTTCCTTTGCCTTCCTGAGACCACATCTTGTCGATCTGCTCGTAGATTTGTTCCACATCCGCCTTGTTGTGGCTTGATGTCGGCAAGTTTAGCCCACTCTTCACTGACTTGTTCCTTGCCATAACTTCTACTCCTCTGTCGGATTTATCTCCTCCGAAGCGGTACATTGTGAAACCGTCCAATTTGGTTTCACCCTGTTTTTGCCTCCGCTCAGTCCCACGGCGTCCACTCTGCACTTGTCAATTTCTCTATTGAGGTTCTTCAGTTTTTCTGCCCTAATCATTGTCCTGACGATCCACGTTGCTAACCTGAAAGGCAAATCAATCGCAATTTTGTTGCTACTTTCGATAGCTTCACCCTCCACCCGGAGATCCGAACGGGAGGTCATTACTCTGGAATATTTTATAGAAGAGGATGTCATCATTTGAACCATTTTCTGGTAGAATGCTCTCATACCGGAGTAGGAAGAAGGTAATGTGGTAGTATTCCTCTTTGGATCAACTGCACCCGTCATTCTGGTCGCGACTTTGGATTCTGGACTTTTTTATCTGGAGCTATCTCGAGCATCATTTGCTCTGTGGTTCTAGTCCATACTGGCGTCGCTGCTGCCCGACACCAGCCAACTCGGTTAGCCGATTTCGCAGTTTGCGTTGGCCACCCTCCACAAAGAGGACGTCGAGTTCTTTCGGGGTGTAGGTGAGTATAGATGTATAGAAGAAAACAGTATGAATGAACAAAAACCGTAATTATGTAAAAAGTTAATAAAATAAATATTTATTTCAGAGCAAAACGGCCTTCCGTGAACCTACCAGTGGTCTGATTAAGGCGGCAACCTTCAAATAAAAAAATCGAATGTTGCATGTCGAAGGAGTATATGCCTCTAATGCAAGAAAGTCGAACATTTTGCACGTAATTGCGTAACCAAAGTTGAACAACGTCGGCAAGTAAGGTGTCATCGATGCGAAAGAGAAGGACATTTTGCTCGCGACTGCCGACCCAGCCAGTAAGCAATCCACAACATATAAACAAAGTTTAGACAAAGCATCATGGCTTTCATAAACAATCAACATTGCTAGACAATATTTGGTGCTTAGATAGTGGGTGCACAAGCCATATATGCCATAAAAAGGATCGCTTTCTCCTCAATCAATTAAATGCGGAATTAAAACTGGCTAATAACGATTGTACACTCAGGCCACGTTGAAACAAAAGGAAAGTAAACACGTTAAATTAGAAAATGTATTATATATTCCAGACCTGCAAATCAACTTGTTATCAGTATCTAAAGCCATTGATAATGGATATAAAGTGATTTGCATTTGAAAGGGTGCATTGCTAACTAAAGAGGGTAAGATTGAATTGAGAGCACATAGTCGAGGAGAACAAATTGTGAATTCTGTGTTAGTAAAAAACAAACAAGATTACCCTTTTAAAGATAGAAGGCGATTTGTACAAAGGATTTATTGAAAATTGTACATAGTGATGTATGTGGGCCTATCGGAGCTTCGTCATTCATTGGAATAAAATATTTTGTGACGTTTATTGACGATACATCGCATTGGTGTGAAATTTCATAAAGTGTAAATCCGAAGTATTGAGTGCTGGTCACAAGATAAAGACTTATTCTGTCTTCGCACGCCGTACCGATAACATCGGAGTAAATTATTTAATATGCCAAGTGATTTTATTTTATTTTATCAGTGGGAATCAAACAATGTCGGTGCGTGCGTAAACACACAATTTTGCATATGAAGTCGGTAGTGTTAAGCCCATTGCTTGTACCTTAAGGGTAACAAAGGTACAACTACAATTATTGCTGATTAATTGAAATTAAATGAAGAAGATCAACCAACCAGCGTTGAACACGTTCACCAAACAAAGCACAAGTTAATAGTGTAATGGCTAATCCCGTAATAACGCAAAATAGTCAAACTACAATTCATGACGTAATTAATGACGACATAAACATCGGAAGTAGTTGCATCAAACTACGAGCTAGAACCAGTTCGAAAACATCAACAATTATAAACAAATGGCAGCTAGTGCCGAAAAAAATATTCAGTGCAATAAGAAGAAAAATTAACAGTGATAATATTAAATTTATTTACGTACGTCTTTCAAATAAATTCAGCGCATTATCCAAAAATGCTTCACAATATTAAAAATTTTACGTAAGTAACTTACAACTAAAACAGTCAAGCCACCACCAGTTTCTATTTATCATTGTATCGATTATCCCGATATGATCAACCACCCTTAGTTCGATTTTACAACCGAAAACGCATGTATGTAACAAATGTCATGGTAAAAATAAATGTCAATGAACCACGTACTTACAGAACGTTGTAAAACATTTACAAAGCAGAAATGTGGTATTTCATTCCTACCAACCCAGTGAAGAAAGAGCCTATAGGGTAATGCTCAAATATGTTTATCACACAATTGACATTGCTGATATAAAAAGAAATTGAGATTAATGGACATAAAGTAAGAAGCATCATCAATATGAAACACTACAATATGAAACACTACAATATGAAACACACAAACACACGAAGATGCCTCTTAAAATGTTTTTTTGTAACACTAAATCAACCAACACTAAATTTTTTAAACAGAGCAATCTATTCAACCAAATTTTTTTTCGAGCCTCCGAGAAGGACTAAAAATACAACACAGTATCACAGATGCCAACTCTACAGACATACCAAAACCTATTGTAATCGGCCACATGCGTGCTGAAAATGTGACTTCTTCATGTAAAAGAGAAAGCAACACTCCTGCTTGCTGTGCATTATGTGGCGGTGCGCAACCAGCTAATTAAAAGGGTTGTGAATTTTCTCACGACTACGATAAAACCCATAACACAGCCAATGTGAAGAAATTGAATCAAACAGCCTCATCTTCCAAGTCCATTCACAACAGTATATTGAAGGAAAACACATAACATATGAGTTATGGAGAAATACTGAAGAGCCAACAAAATAAGTCGAATTCTGTAGAAATGACAGAACTTAGTGTTATCTTTATTGAAATCAAAGATGTCATGAAATAATCAGCAAAATAGTACGGTTATGAAGATGCTGACACTAATTGTCAGTAACATTAAATAATAAAATTAAATAATACATCTATAATAAATCTTGGATTAGAAGCATCACATATTAGAATATTGAATAAGAAGCATCCCTTTGATCTAATGCATTAAAATGGAGTAGCCCACTGGGGTGATGTCCAACAAGTGCACTAGATGGAGGTGTACCATACACTGTCTGGACTGGAAAAATTCCAAACTTAGATTATTTACAAATATTTGAATCAAAAGCATATGTTTTTAACAAATTATTTCTATTTGTATAGATATATTTAAACCGAAATATCGGATCGATGAGATGCGAAAAATGTAGAAGAGCCAAAATGTTGCAGTATATCTTATATACAAGGATGATTTAATGGTTGGTTTCACAAAAAGTGTGCGATAGTTACTAATGAACAATATAAAAATATTAGCACAAATGACAATATAAAGTGGATTTGTGACACGTGCCCAAAAAATGAGGTAAGATATTCATATGAAAGTAATTTGTACAAAATAATAAATA
The DNA here is from genome assembly GCF_003426905.1 of Ctenocephalides felis. Lineage (NCBI taxonomy): Eukaryota > Metazoa > Arthropoda > Insecta > Siphonaptera > Pulicidae > Ctenocephalides > Ctenocephalides felis. Next base: position 25,243,637 of record NW_020538040.1, read on the forward strand.
AACTCTAAAGAATGATATTAAAATAATTACAGAAGCAAAATATAGTTATGCTACAATATGTAAAAATAACGGAACGGAAATAAATAATAATAAAAATAACAAAAATAACGATATGATAAACCCAAATTTGCCGATAAAAATCGTAAAACCAATGAATAAACAAACAGCTATGAAATTAGAAACTATATAGAGAAAAATATAAATCTAAAAAACGTAAACTTTAAAGTGAGGTCAATTAACTACATTAGTAGCAAAGGTTCAATAATTAAGGCCTCAACAATTGAAGAAACAAAAACATTAGCAGAACAAAAAATTGTAAGCGATTACGAAACATATTTAAAGAAACATAGAAATCCGAGACTTATTATAACAAACGCTCCAAGACAATATATGGACGTCACAGAAATAATAAATCAGATGATAGAATATAATTACAATATGAACAAAATCACGAAAAGCAAAAATATGGAACACATATATCGAAACATTGGGAAAAACATACAAAACATTGTTAGAAAATAATGTGAATCTAGGATAGAGGACAGCTCTTATAATAAAAGATTTAAACATAAAAAGATGTTATAATTGCCAGGCATATGGACACAGGACAGCAGAATGCATAAACAAGTCGTACTGTGAGAACTTTGCAGATGAGCATAACAAAAGAGAGTGTAAGAGTAAATCTAAGAAATACCAATAAAAAATATAAATAAAATTTTAATACGGTGCATAATGCTAATAAAAATGAATGTTCGTGTTATCAACACAGAATTAAAATGATCAGAATGTTGACAGACTATAATACACAATTCCGATAAAATAAATAAATATAATAGCAATAATAAGAAAATAGGGATTAAATATTTTAATATAAGAAGCGTAAGGAATAATATAAATGATTTAAAAATAATTATGAATCAAAATGAAAATTACCAAATATTAGTATTGACAGAAACGTGGATATACCAACAAAAAGAACAACTTCTTGTTGGTATATCCTTCTATTCTCTACAACTATAGAGAAAAGAAAGAAGAAAGAAGAATAGCCATATTTGTGAGAAATAAATTAAACTGTATTGTCAAAGAGAGTAATAATATAAATAACATAAACTTACTGGTAATAAAATCGACAAATATGAAGCCTGTTACAAAGTTCATGGTTACCTACAACCCGCCGAATAATAACAAACATGATCTAGTAAATTTAATGGAAAATAATAGAAGAAAACAATAAAAATACAATAATAAGCGGTGATATGAATTTAGATTTGATTCCAAACAATAATATATTAAATAGTTACAAAGATATTATGGAATCTTCAGGTTACAAAATAATATATAATAGATTGACATTACGCTTCTAGGGAGACTCAAAACACCAAATCCATAATCGACCATGTTAAATCTAACTATAAAAAAAGAAATGTAGAAGTAGAAGACAGACACAATATTTGATCACAAATTGTTAACAGTATATATACAAAATACACCATAAATAAAATCTAAAATGCATAATATAACTAGATATAGCACACATTTAAAAGCACTAGAAGAGACAATAGCTTGTAAGTGTAAGTTAAACTCTAATATGGCAAACGAATTAGTGAATTTAATAAAAAATATACAGGAGGAAAAAATAAGAGAAGGAAAAGATACCTGGATAACGAAAAAAATTATTAACTTAATGAAATACAGAAACAAATTTTACAATAATCTAAAAAAATGCAAACAAAATGAAGTAAACAAATATAATGCCATAAAAATAAAATATAATAATATAATGAAAAATATGAAAATATGTTCTGCAAAACAAAAAAATTATAAAAATAAAAAAAAATTAAAAAATATAAAATATAAAAATAAAAAATAAAAAATAAATAAAAAAAAAAAAAAAAAACAAGCATTTTGCTGAGATAGGTATAAAACTAAAAAAAAGTGGATCATTGCAACTATAAACTATCAATACACAGACCTGAAATCAAAATCGAAAATTTAGTATTAACAGATAAGAGATAAAAAAATGGTTGAAAATCTGAAAAATAACGCTGCACCCGTGGAAGACAAGATAACAACAAGAATCACTAAAAAAATAATAAACCTAATAGCTCCATTACTTGCTGTTCTAATAAATATTTACATAAAATTCGGTTTATTTCCATCGTGCCTTGAATTGGCAATAAAACCAATTTTTAAAACAGGAATCAAAACAGATCCAAATAACTGCAGATCCTTCATGATAACAAACACATTCTCCCAGATATATGAAAACATAATACAACATAGATTACCTAATTTTCTCATTCAAAAAATTGACAAAAATCAATGCTGTTTTTGCCTTCTTCAAATACTCAAGTTGCATTGATGAATTTAACTAATACCATAAGTCAGCACCTTGAACAGAATAAGCATACAGTAGTGATATTTATTGACTTAAAGAAAGCTTTTAATACAGTGGATCACAATATATTAATTATTAAACTAATAGAGCTGGGATTAGAATGTTTGTCACTTAGCAATTTTAATTATTTCCTATTAGAAAGAGCAGCAAGGACCAAGGTTGGTAACATGGCAAGTGACAGATGCAAAATAAATTGTGGAGTTCCACAAGGCACAGTATTATGACCTCATTATATATCATCTAAACAAATAATCTTTAAGAGCCTATAATAAATGGAAAATACATCCTATATGCCGAAGATACGGCTATAGTTCATGCAGACAAAGACGAAAAAGTACTAGAAGAAATTATTAACAAGAACATGAAATTATATTCTGAATGGCTAATTGATAATAAATTAACAATTAACGTTGGCAAAACAAAATATATACATTTTAAACAAAGAAAATTCAAGGAAATTACTCAAATAAACATTAGAATAAATAATACAGAGATAGAAGAAGTGGAATACATAAAATACCTGGGCCTGATAATACATGAAAAGTATTAGAACACGAGTACTTTGCGCAAATCAAAAATATGTCGTGGAATATAGTTGAGCGACACGAAGGAAAGATATTGAAAGCAGATTTGTTTTTACAACAAAATTAGATAAAGACTCTAATAGAAAAAAAGGTGCAGTTAGTTGCAAAAGGATGTTCACAAAAATATGGTAAAGATTTTTGTGAGACATGTTCTCCGGTGGCATGACCAACTTCTATCAGACTATTAGCAGCATTATCAACAAAAATGGGTTTATAAATTTATCAAATAGATATCGAAAATGTATATTTAAATGCAGAACTTGAGGAAAAGATCTACATTAATCTGCCAGAACAGTTATGTAAAGTATTGCATGAAATTGTGATTAAGAAACTATTGGGTACTATTCAAATACCGGTTACTGAGAAAATTAGAGATACTGCGAAGAGCTGGCTAAGAAATATTGAGAAAACCCCTGATTCCGTATGTGTATTAAAGAAAGCACTATATGCATTACGCCAATCAGGTATTCCGTGGCATAACGAATTTGTAACAAAATTACTGTCGATGGGATTTAAAGGAATGCCACAAAACCCATGTTTATTTATATGTAATAAAACAGGAAAACATACATTGATAGTTATTTATGTTGACGATTTACTAATTGTTTCAAATGATAAAAATTTGTTAAAGGAAAATCAATTATCTTTATCAAAATGTTTCGAGATGAGAGATTTAGGCGAAGTAGATAAATGTGTTGGAATTTAATTTATACATAAAGATCAAACCCAAAGAAACTAATGAATGCATTATGTAAAAGTATTCTTATCGATCTTCAATAGCGAGGCCAGATATCGCATATGCAGTAAATTATTTAAGACAATTTAATACCAATTATGATACATCACATTGGAATGCAGGAAAGAGAGTGTTGCGGCACCAGAAATCATGGATTGAAATATAGGAAAATAAATCAAAATTTATTTGAAGTTGCATTCGCAGATTGGGAAGGTAATATAATTGACTACAAATCGTATTTGGGATTTTGCATCATATTTACAGGTGCGCCTATCAGTTAGGAAGCAAGTGAATAGAGAATAGTAGCCAACCATATTAACGAATTATTGAAGACTCTGGATATAGAAAGTGAAACAGTCATAATATTATAACGACAACCAGAGTGCTATACAACTTGTGAGGAACAACTTATTCCATCCAAGAACAAAGCATATAGAATTGAAATATCACAAGGTACGTGATGAATATATTATTAAAAAAATTGATGTTAGTATACAAAATTATCTCCAGTGCGGATCTGGAGGAAATACCTACATAGGTGTGAAAGAGGGGGCATAATTGCATTACCAATTATATTACAATCGGCCTATTTTGACTGCCGGCCCAACAGGATAAACTACTTCATTATGTAGTTGTACTTTATAAGAAAATGAATATAATTTTACCGATAAGAAAAGTTAATAAAATAAATGTTTATTTCAGATGGAAACGTTTTCCTGTGAACCAACGTGGATGTGGATTAGGGCCACAAACGGTTTGGGCGTACTACCATACAGAATCGGCCCCACCCAGGTATTTAAATGATTTTAGTGCCATTTTATAGGTCTTCTCGAGAAAATACGATATACCAATTTTTATTTTCCTAGTTTATCATTTACCGAGATACCATTGAAAACACGTGAAAGTGACACATTTTTATCATAATATTGAATAAATGTGCAACATTTGAGATAGAAGATGAACTGTCGTAGCCTCATACACACTATGATTCAATATGCCATTTCCATGACGAATCAATCTGTATAAAATAGTTTGAGCCAAAATTTCAATAAAAAACGTTAGTTCCAATTGTTAATGCAATCTCGATTTAAGAGACCCAAGCCGAACAACAGCCGGATGTGGAATATAATTCTATATATTATTCCAAAACTATCCACTTCGAATTGTCGATTTTTTGAATTGACTTCCAAAATATATGACAATAATTCTAGAACATAAGGGATAAGTATCATCACGGCAAACATTCTCCGCTAATTTTCTTCTAGAATTTTTAAGTGTTTTATCGCCAAAAACTAAGCAATATTTTTTAAAACATAAATTGATGTAAATTTAAATGATCGACAATTCAAAGTTTTGGTATAATATGTAGAATTATATTCCACTCTGTCCGGCCGTTGTTTGGCTTAGATCTTTTGAATCAAGATTGCAATTAGAATTAACATTTTTATCGACATTTTTAATCAAATCATCTTATACAGATTTATTTGTCATTTAGTAATGGCATATTGTATCATATAACGATACAAAATAGTGTGAGCCAACGACAGTTCATATTTCATCTCACATGTTACCACTAGATACTGGCACATTTATTCAATGGTGTTCCGGCAAATCATTTTTAGCCCGAAACACGTTCTGCCATTTTTTTTTTAAAAGAAAGCTACGCCCAGAAAATGTTTTGATAAGTTGATTATAATTTTACTAATTTTCATAAAACGTTCCTATTATTGTAATAAACATACATATATATGTACAAAATAGGATTTGTAATGATTTTTATTATTTCTTTTTTTTTCGAACAAAACCTGAAAAAATATGAGAACCGGTTTTGGAACCAATTTTTTAATTACAGCGTTACGCTAAAAAAACTATTAGCACCACATCACTGCATTAATTCAATATTATGATAAAAATGTAAACGCCTTGGATTGCCCCTGCATATACACATATTATATATACATAATTGTTTCGTTTATTCGCTTCAAAAACAGTGATCCAAAGGAAAGTAAGTTTTTTTGACATCTAGTAAATTTAAAGATAATATAGTTTAATTACATATGACAATTAAATGACAATAGCAGAAGTAGCCAATCTTATTTGTACTTCAAACACATAATACATTTGTTTGAGTTTTTCTACAGAAAAAAAGTAAAACTAGTGGAACGCATGGCATCGTGCCTTAAGGTAAACTGCTGGAACTTCCCGTACCGCAATGAAACATTCGAGGATTGAAAATAATGAATAATTGTTTTGAATAATTTCAAATAACATACTGTAAATTTAAAAGTGTTTTTTAAATTGGGCGACGAGCGTATTTTATGAACAACTTATGTGTACGTTTACAAGAGTCCATTTTTTTAACCACATAAGCGACTCGAACGAGACCTTCTCGGGCGTCGAATGTGTTCCGATTTGCTCTCGCTCGAGAGCCTCTCGCCACATACAAATATTCGGTTTTTCTGTTTTTACTTCGATCGAGACTGTTATGTCCCGCTTAAGAATTGTTTCTATTTTTGCCATTGCGAGTACTTCTCGGCTTCATATATTATGTTAAAATTTATATCTAAAGCAATAATTTTTAGCTTTTTTGCATCTATATCTATGAATGTGAGCATAACAATGCTTCTTATAGTCTATAGAAATATCGAATTGTTGAATAGATTATTATTTCATAGAGCTTATAAATTTGAACTTGTAAGTCAATATTTATTATACAATTGTTCAAAAGTACGATTTGGTGATTTTTGCGATTTAAAAAAAAATATAATAGAATTATTAATTTTTATTTTTTTTTTAAATATTGTTTTTTTAATTTTTATGTTTTCACTTTATATTATGATTTCTAGAACATCAATATGTCAATTAAAAACAAAAAAACCCTAGCATTAAGCGGATAATATTTAATTATTTTGATAATTTAGAATTTTTTTCAAATTTTGAAATTTTTTAAAAGGTTGAAATTTCTTGGAATTTAAAAAAAAACGTTTTTTCTAAATTGTTTAAGAATTTGGAAATTTTTGAAAATATTCGATTTTTTTTTAATTATCGAAATAATCTCTAATTTTTGTGAGAAATTATATTTCTTTTAATTTTTCAATTTTTTTTTTTTTTTGAGAATGATGAAAAATTTAGAAATTTTATTTTTTGAAACTTTGAATTTTTTTGAAAATTTTGATTTTTTTTTGTAAATATTTCTGTAAATGCAATTTTGGACGCCGTCTACTCAAGCAAAATGTTTTTGAATTAATATAATAGGATGATCCGTTCTCTCAAAAACTGCATAATCCTTTGTACACTCTTTGCGCACCATACTTCCGAAACGGCAAAACTGCTTTTTGCAAAAACGTCTCGCGATCGAGTACGAACCGATTTTTCAATTTTATAAATCGGTTATTCTATACTGTCGAAAATGTCAAGGACATTTATTTGAACCCTATAAATAAACTTCAAAAATAAAAATCTTGGTACGGTTCAAATCCTATAAATAAACTCAAAATTTACACAAAGTGTGTACACAATATCAAAATCTCTATAAAATATATGATAATTTGAATTGCATATGTCCAATAAACATTTTTGACTGCAAAATGGCTTTTTATTAACTTATTTTTATTGAAAGCCCATAACCGTTAGACCTGCCTTCCCAAAAATAAACCAGTTGTTAATTTCGACAGTACAAGTAAAATGTTTTTTGAATTATTAAAATCGGACGCCCTGTTCTCTTAAAATCTCAGTTAACGTTTTTGGCACTTTTTGTCCCGTATCTTCGGAACGGCTAGACCTGTTTGGATGTATGTGTGTGTGTGCGGATACAAATTTTCGTCGACGATTTCGGGAACACGGATAAAACGATTTGAATAATTCAAAAAGCATTCGATTGGATTTGACAAGACGCGCTGATTAGTTTTTGTCGAAGGCAGGTCTAGCCATTGTGAAGATACGAAGCAAAAAGTGACAAAAATGGTAACTCGATTTTCAAGAGAAGAGAGCGTCCGATTTTAATAATTCAAAAAACATTTTACTTGTATTGACAAGATGAAGAATTGATCAAAGGGTATGGGCGCATTGCCATACAGAATCGGCCCCACCCTGGTATTTAAATAATTTATAAGCCATTTTATAGGTCTATTTGATAAAAATTGATATACCAATTTTCAACTTTGTATCTCATCTTATGACCGAGATATCATTGAAAATATGCTAAAGTGGCCCCTTCTTTCAAACTCACTTTTTGGCATAACTTTTCTTCAAGTACTGCAAATATTGTTCAAATCAATTTAGTGGAACACATTGGAAAATTGAAAAGAAAACAGAGCCGGTACACCCGCGCGTAACGCTAATAGTACCCTGCAATTGCATAGAGTTCGTTCGGACGCAAAGCAGTGCGCGATGCGCCGAAACGATTCTTAGGAAATTCTGAATGCAAAAATATTTATTTTATAACTATATGTATAAATTCACGCAGTTTGAAATTTTTAGACATTATTAGTTTTACTATATTAATTAAATCACTAAAACTAGTGGTGTATCGTGCCTTAAGGCAAATTACTGGAACTTCCCGTACTGTAATGAAATAAGAATATTGAATGCTTTCAAATATATTATTATAAATACTGTAACTTTTATTATTTGAATTTATAGACAAAATAAAAGTACTTATAAATTAAACGATGGCGTTTAAATATGTTAGCCTGAAAAGTAAATAAACAAAACTTAATGAAGCGGAGTTAGAATGAAGGATATTATCTAAGAATTGCATAAACTGAATGGCAAAATTAAAATTATTTATTTGATTCGAATTATGAAAATAATTTCTGAGAATTAAAAAAAATATATGTTTTTGTTTTTTTTGAAAAACAATCTTGTCGTCCAAAAAAGCAAAAGCTTTTTTGAATCATTTAAATCGTATTTTTCGTTCTCTTAAAAACTCGGTTTCTATCTTTGCTACGTATCTAAATTGATACGTGTGTCTGTGTATTTGTGTTATATATTTCGAGTATGAATGATGTAATGAACATTCGATTCCTACTGATGGGGAGACGTACTGATTAGTTTTTAACAAATACAAGTCGGAGATACGGAAAAATACGATTTAAATGATTCAAAAAAGCTTTTGCTTTTTTTGACGACAAGATTGTTTTTTAAAAAAAACAAAAACATATATTTTTTTTAATTCTCAAAAATCATTTTCATAATTCGAATCAAATAAATAATTTTAATTTTGCCATTCAGTTTATGCAATTCTTAGATAATATCCTTCATTCTAACTCCGCTTCATTAAGTTTTGTTCATTCACTTTTCAGGCTAACATATTTAAACGCCATCGTTCAATTTATAAGTACTTATATTTTGTCTATAAATTCAAATAATAAAAGTTACAGTATTTATAATAATATATTTGAAAGCATTCAATATTCTTATTTCATTACAGTACGGCAAGTTCCAGTAATTTGCCTTAAGGCACGATACACCACTAGTTTTAGTGACCCATGTAGAAATTAATATGCGCTGAATCTACAAGCAATATACAATCTACATTGGTCAAATTTGAAACCAATATTGGTTGGTCATAAAAATTGAACATTTTTTAAATTGAGGCCATGTAGGTAAACCAACATTGGTCTATATTGGTCTATATCTGGCCATTTGGAACCAATATTGGTCTATATTGGTCTATATCTGGCGATTTGGAACCAATATTACGTACAAATGGTTGAATGTTGGTAGACAATATACCATAGACAGAGGGCTGGCGAACAGTTTGAATTATTAATTATTGAATTATTCTGAAACCTATAACTGATGTGAAATATTACACAAATATTTGAAGATTTGAAGTTGAAATAATATAACACATAAATCAATATCATTTATTTAACAATAAAACACCTGAAATTTATTTATTTATTTATTTATTTCTGAAATCAACGTAAACGTGAATTTATTAAGAATGTTTTTGTGGAAATTCATTTATTAAATATAAACAATGATACAAATATATAACTGCATTAAAAATATGATTATTTATAAAACACAAAAGTGTCATAAATATTGATTATTTTTTTAATAGATATTTATTAATACATATCAAGTAAATTTTTTTTATAACAATAACAAAAGCAAATAAACTTTCCTATTTATAACTTCATCATTCGATAAAACATTGTACAGCATCTGAACATATTTTATTCGTCTTTAATATATTTATTATGCACCATGAAATATTTATTTCATCATCCAGAACAGTCATTGGAAAACCTACATTACATTTGATATATATCAAGTAAATTATAATCGAACAAAAGCAAATTAACTTTACTATTTATAACATTGTCACTCGATAAAACACTGTACATCATCTGAACATATTGTATTCGTTGTTAATATATATATACGATAATCGTATATATATATATATATATATATATATATATTATTCATTATGGAATTTTTATGAAAGCATTGAAATGAGATTATAAAATAAACTTTACTCTTCCCTTTAGAAATGATAACTTTTATCTTATCGTCTAGAACAGTGATTGGAAAACTTATTTTATTCATAACCCCAAAATATTTTTATCTAAGTTTGTTTTGCTCCCATACAAACAACTACATAGCAAATACAGTAAATATCAATTAAAAATTTATATTATTTACTCATAAAAATCTCATTTTTACCCTGTGATGGTTCCCCGACCACTAGTCTAGAATGAGAATTCAAATCTTCAAAACTGCATTGACATTGCACATTGCATTTATTATTATCAAACATTATGACTTTTTATCTATTTTTTTTCAAACAGTAGCCAAGCACCTTTATATAACTTATTTAGTTACAAACTTTTGATGAAAACTTTTTTGAAAACATTTTATTACTAATTAAACCAGTTTCTCTATTTTCTGTGCTTACAATAATATTACCTGAAAATAAATAAGAATAAATTTTAAATGCAGAGACATATAATTATATTATAGCAAGTATTGTCTTACCTTTATAAATATGAAAGTGCAGATATATATGTCTTCTCTCAAAAAGATTAAGTTATGTTATATTTTATTATGTTATATTTTATTATATTTCACATAATATGTACAACTGATTTCTCAATGTGTTTAAACTCCTGATCAATATAGAAATTCTTAGTGTGAAAAATAAAATTATCTTGCATTTCTTACCATTTTTATTTTTATTGAAAACTTGCAAATCTTGACATTTCGAATAGCTAGTTTCCGATTATTTATTACTGATACTAATAATAATGTAGTTAGCAGTAATTATTCTAAAAATAAATAGTTATTAGTTACGATGCATAAACGCATAATTAAGTATTACACTCACGAAATGTAAAAAGAATTCGTCTATTAAAACTAAGGTCATGTTAGATATACATGACTTATTTCTTAATCTATTCATCCCAAATCAAATCAGATGACGTAAAATTAAGTTGAACTTTCAAATCTTTGTATTTCAATCCAAAATAACAACGAAGAAATGAAATATTGTATATTTTTCAGAGACAATGCTGACTAAACAATTGCTAACTGAACTTGTTTGTGGTATATATTTCGCACCAATGCACATTACACACATTAGAAAACAATTTACACTATAACACTATTACACATTACACATAATTGAAAATATTATTCAATTATTTCCAGCAAAACTAGTATCCTAAAACATACTATAATTAAGAATTTTGCAAAAGGCTACAGACGCCGTGATTTTGTTGACGCGCGCGGCTTTACTTCATGCGTGAGTCATGCATAGAAGTACATAGAAACATCTAGAACCTTATACCTGCTATTCAGGATAGTGAGTTACTACAGGCCGATTGTGTATCTTGGTGGTGTAATGGATAACGTAACAGCGCTTTAATTTTGATTTTGGTGTTCAAATCCCAGTCCCTTTATTATTATTTTTTTATTTTATAATTGCATGAGTAAATAAAATTAAAGTTTTCAATTACTTTTATATATATCGGAGAGTATTTAAAATAAATTACTCTGTAACATTTATAACTTTTTTATAATGAAAGGAAAACTGAATTTTTATACTATTCTCAACATTTGAGATTTTCATAAAGAAACCGTTTAAAGTATTATACATCGTTAGAATCGTCTCAAAATTCTTAGTTTTTCTTCCACATATCACAATTTGGTATTTTGAACGGTTTGGCCTATAGGCGAGTTGCAGTGCCAAAATTCTAAAAAAAATGGAAAATTTCAAGAAAATTATATGAATACACATGTCGAATTATATATCATTTTATTCGTAATTTTGTTCTACATTTTTCGTCTGAATAAACCTTTTAAGTATTCTTTACCGTTTCGATTGTAGCATAGGATATATGTGAATATATAGATCTTTGATCTCATTCCACTTCGACAAAATATTTAATTAGCAAATCAGATTTTTTCACAAAACAAACTTCTTTTTCGAGAAGTTAATTAAATAATAATAACAATGTTTAATAGTGAATTATAAAAAATGTTGCATCAATATTTTAAATTTGAGTACAATATTTATTAGCCAATGATAAAAAATATTACATCATATTTATTTTTCTAGAGAAGGACAATATTTATTAGCCGATGATAAAAAAATATTGCATCAATATTTATATTTTAGTTTGAGAACAATATTTATTAGCCGATGATAAGAAATATTGCATCAATATTTATATTTTAGTTTGAGGACAATATTTATCAGCCGATGATGAAAAATATTGCATCAATATTTATATTTTAGTTTGAGGACAATATTTATCAGCCCATGATAAAAAAATATTGCATCAATATTTCTATTTTAGTTTGAGGACAATATTTATCAGCCTATGATAAAAAAATATTGCATCAATATTTCTATTTTAGTTTGAAGACAATATTTATCAGCCTATGATAAAAAAATATTGCATCAATATTTCTATTTTAGTTTGAGGACAATATTTATCAGTCGATGATAAAAAAAATATTGCATCAATATTTATTCTTCTATTTGAGGACAATATTTATTAGCCGATGATAAAAAATATTGCATCAATATTTCTATTTTAGTTTGAGACCAATATTGGACAAGGCCATTTATAGAGATTATTGCCTCAATATCGGCTGACGTTGGCCTGATCGATTAGTTGACATCATCACAGAACCGACGTTCGCCTATATTTGTGCAATATAGGCAATCACGGCCACAGAAAACCAATATTGGTAATATATTGTACCGATATTAATTTCTACATGGGGATTTAATTAATATAGTAAAACTAATAATGTCTAAAAATTTCAAACTGCGTGAATTTATACATATAGTTATAAAATAAATATTTTCGCATTCAGAATTTCCTAAGAATCGTTTCGGCGCATCGCGCACTGCTTTGCGTCCGAACGAACTCTATGCAATTGCAGGGTACTATTAGCGTTACGCGCGGGTGTACCGGCTCTGCTTTCTTTTCAATTTTCCAATGTGTTCCACTAAATTGATTTGAACAATATTTGCAGTACTTAAAGAAAAAGAAACTAATTACCCGCAATAATCAATTAAAAAATATTTTGTCTTTTTCAGCTAATAGTAAACGATTTTTTGGAATCGATTGTTTTACATAATGTGGTCTGAGTCAATGTGAGTAAAATCTCGTAAAATTTTTTTAATATCTTTTATGGTTACGCCAAAAAGTGAGTTTGAAAGAAGGGGCCACTTTGGCATATTTTCAATGATATCTCGGCCATAAGATGAGATACAAAGTTGAAAATTGGTATATCGATTTTTATCAAATAGACCTATAAAATGGAGTATAAATTATTTAAATACCAGGGTGGGGCCGATTCTGTATGGCAATGGGCCCATACCCTTTGATCAAATCTTCATCTTGTCAATACAAGTTAAATGTTTTTTGAATTATTAAAATCGGACGCTCCTTTCTCTTAAAAACCGAGTTACCATTTTCAGCACTTTTTGCCTCGTATCTTCAAAATGGTTAGACCTGCCTTTGCCAAAAACTAATCAGCACGTCTTCTTGTCAAAACGAATCGAACGTTTTTTGAATTATTCAAATCGCTTCATCCGTGTTCCCGAAATCGTCGACGAAAATTGGTATCCGCACACACATACATACACGCACACACACACATACATCCATTTTTTCTAAGGTATGCCAAAATGTTCAGAAGGTTTTGAAACGTAAGGATATATAAAAATTTTCATTTTCGATTTTTTTGCGATTACTATAACTTGCCCTACGGAAAGTTAAGAAAAAAAATAAATTTTCAGAAAACTCAAATTTTGAAATTTTTCATCATTTTGATAAAAATATCTAAATTTAGAAAAATTTGAAAACATCAAAATTAAAAAAAAATGATTGCTTACAAAAATTTGAGAATATTTCGAAATTTTCAAAAAAAAAATCGGTCATTTTCAAAAATTCCAAATTCTCATAAAAGTTTACAAAATCGATTTTTTTTAAATTTCAAAATTATCAAAAAAACTAAATAAATTTTTTTTAAAAAAATTTCATGTAAGCATACACAAAAGTTGTTTGTAGAATACTATACTACTAATACTACTAATAATACTAATAATACTAATACTACTAATTTGTATTTATAATAAATAATCTATTTGAAATTATTTAAAACAATTATTGATTATTTTCATTCCTCGAATTTTTAATTACGGTACGAAAAGTTTCAGCAATTTGCCTTAAGGCATGATGCCATGCGCCTCACTAGTTGATTATTTTCATTTCTCGAAATTTTAATTACGGTACGGGAAGTTCCAGCAATTTGCCTTCAGGCACGATGCCATGCGCTCCACTAGTTTATCTTGGATCGTGCCATTTTTCTGCATTATCATAAGGAGAAAAAACTATTGATATATAATATTCCAATACTGGTTAGTTTTCTTATGACATAGACAATAAGACAAATCAATTTAAAGTAATTTATATCTTCTTCAGCACCTAATTGTGTTTTATTTTTTTAACTCAGAAAAGGATAAGCAATTAAACAATCTTTGCTTTTGTCAGTTCTACAATGTGATCCTTTATACGGTCATAATATTTCATAATACAGCAAAATGCAATTTTTGCAACTCACACATTTTTCTTGTAGCACAGCCAAACTCAAATTAACCCGTGGTAAATTTAAGGTAGAATATTATTAAGCATGATTTTCTTTCATTTACTTTTTAGTTTGTTCTCTTAATATGTTCAGTATTGATGTAAGATAAACACAAGTTTCAAGACATTTCAGTTGTAACTTCCTTAATATTGTTTACTGTGTATTTATTTTTCTCTCTGGCATTTTTTAATTACTTCCAAGAGTATAAATGCTAGAAAAAACAAAGCGGAATTATTTGTTATGAATACAAATTGTTATAAAAAAGTATTCTTTCTATAACATACCTTTCGGAGAGTAGTTTAGTATGATGGGTTTCTTGTATTCATAACCTTAAAATTTCTAGCATTGATAGCATGTTAAATATTTCAATTATTAAGCTATAACAAAAATTAATATCATTAGTGCTAATAATAGATGCAAGCATTTTGAAGTGTGCGTATTGATAAAACTAATTTACCTGGTTCTCATAGATCTCATATCAGTTGAAATCTAGGGCTCCGACTATTTTACTAATCATTTCATGTGATTTTCTGCAGGAAATACATGCATTTTTGCAGTTTTCTTGGTGTTTCTGCATTGTCGTACAATGCACTTTGACATGATATTTGTTATAAGCTTTTGAAAGTATTCGACACTAATCACACAAACAGAAATTTAGTTCTTCGAACGAGATTTGGAAATTCTCTTCAATTTATTGTACATGTAGCGCTCCAATATGCAGGGACGGAACTAAACAAAAGATTACAGATTTGTTTGATTAGATATTGTGCAACTTTCTTCCACGCCACCCATGAGGTGAAGTTGCTAGGCGCGTTTTTTTACCGTGGTGTCGCCACAGTTGGGTCTGCGCGTATTTCCATACAAAATTGGCCCCACCTTGGTATTTAAATGATTTTGATGTCATTTTATAGGTCTCTTCGAACAAATACGATATACCAATTTTCAAGTTCCTAGCTCATCATTTGGCCGAGATATTGAAAACATGTGAAAGTGGCTCCTTTTTCAAACACACTTTTTGTCGGATATATAGAATATATTAAAACAATATTAATGATCGGACACCGGATCGGCTGGATTTTTTGTTACTAAAGGTGTACAGAAGAATTACCCAGAAATACGTGCATGTCTTGATCTTATCTCAGATCACTCTCCAGTCTTATCTACATATAAATAATATTAATCCAAAATTACAGAGTACAAGTCTCACAAACAAATTTACTCACTACAACTACAAATACAGAGACACCATCGAAGATAATATAAACTACAATATTCTATTGAAAATTAAACATGATATAGACCATGCTATAGACAATCTAACAAAATTAACATGCTTTGCTGCAGAAAATTTTACGCCAGAAATTTATATTCACAGTTTTACTAAATAACCAATGGAAATAAAGAAAAAGATTGCAGCAAAAACAAAACTGCGTAAAATATGCTAAACAACAAAATCATATGAGAATAAGCAAAAATTAAATAAAGCGTATAACTAATTAAAATCAATACTGAAGGAATATGATTACTCAAGATTTTAACACCGTGTGGAAAACGTTACCTCAATGAAAGGCACAAATTACTACTTAATACACAATTCGACAATACGTTTTACTACATCTGAAGTAAAACAAGTTAAAAAATGCAAAAAAGCAAGTCTTCAGACTTTGATAAAATCATTAACCAAATGATAAAGGAATTACCAGAAGATTGTATAAAGTTCTTGACGATTATCTTTATTTCAATATTAAAACTAAAAATATACCCCCAAGCATGGAAATTGGCCAAATTAATCCTAATTTCAGAAACTTGTAAAGATTCTGAATATATAAAATCGTACCGGCGAATAAGTCTATTACCAGTAGTATCACAAATATTTGAGAAACTTTTTTAAACAAACTTATTTCTGTACTTATGGACAAAAAAGTTATTCCGGCACACTAGTTTGGGTTTAGGAAACTTCACTCGACTTTGAATCACCATATGGTTAATGAGATAAATAAAATAAAGATAAACTAGTGGAGCGCATGGCATCGTGCCTGAAGGCAAATTGCTGGAACTTCCCGTACCGTAATTAAAATTTCGAGAAATGAAAATAATCAACTAGTGGGGCGCATGGCATCGTGCCTTAAGGCAAATTGCTGAAACTTTTCGTACCGTAATTAAAAATTCGAGGAATGAAAATAATCAATAATTGTTTTAAATAATTTCAAATAGATTATTTATTATAAATACAAATTAGTAGTATTAGTATTATTAGTATTATTAGTAGTATTAGTAGTATAGTATTCTACAAACAACTTTTGTGTATGCTTACATGAAATTTAAAAAAAAAAAAATTATTTAGTTTTTTTGATAATTTTGAAATTTAAAAAAAAATCGATTTTGTAAACTTTTTTGAGAATTTGGAATTTTTGAAAATGACCGATTTTTTTTTTTAAAAATTTCGAAATATTCTCAAATTTTTGTAAGCAATCATTTTTTTTTAATTTTGATGTTTTCAAATTTTTCTAAATTTAGATATTTTTATCAAAATGATGAAAAATTTCAAAATTTGAGTTTTCTAAAAATTTATTTTTTTTCTTAACTTCCCGTAGGGCAAGTTATAGTAATCGCAAAAAAATCGAAAATGAAAATTTTTATATATCCTTACGTTTCAAAACCTTCTGAACATTTTGGCATACCTTAGAAAAAATGGATGTATGTGTGTGTGTGCGTGTATGTATGTGTGTGCGGATACCAATTTTCGTCGACGATTTCGGGAACACGGATGAAGCGATTTGAATAATTCAAAAAACGTTCGATTCGTTTTGACAAGAAGACGTGCTGATTAGTTTTTGGCAAAGGCAGGTCTAACCATTTTGAAGATACGAGGCAAAAAGTGCTGAAAATGGTAACTCGGTTTTTAAGAGAATCAAATCAAATCAATTTAGTGGAACACATTGGAAAATTGAAAAGAAAACGGAGCCGGTACACCCGCGCGTAACGCTAATAGTACCCTGCAATTGCATAGAGTTCGTTCGGACGCAAAGCAGTGCGATGCGCCGAAACGATTCTTAGGAAATTCTGAATGCGAAAATATTTATTTTATAACTATATGTATAAATTCACGCAGTTTGAAATTTTTAGACATTATTAGTTTTACTATATTAATTAAATCCCCATGTAGAAATTAATATCGGTACAATATATTACCAATATTGGTTTTCTGTGGCCGTGATTGCCTATATTGCACAAATATAGGCGAACGTCGGTTCTGTGATGATGTCAACTAATCGATCAGGCCAACGTCAGCCGATATTGAGGCAATAATCTCTATAAATGGCCTTGTCCAATATTGGTCTCAAACTAAAATAGAAATATTGATGCAATATTTTTTATCATCGGCTAATAAATATTGTCCTCAAATAGAAGAATAAATATTGATGCAATATTTTTTTATCATCGACTGATAAATATTGTCCTCAAACTAAAATAGAAATATTGATGCAGTATTTTTTTATCATAGGCTGATAAATATTGTCTTCAAACTAAAATAGAAATATTGATGCAATATTTTTTTATCATGGGCTGATAAATATTGTCCTCAAACTAAAATAGAAATATTGATGCAATATTTTTTTATCATAGGCTGATAAATATTGTCCTCAAACTAAAATAGAAATATTGATGCAATATTTTTTTATCATGAAAAAAAAAGAATTTCATGAAAGAAAAGAATACTTTTTTATAACAATTTGTATTCATAACAAATAATTCCGCTTTGTTTTTTCTAGCATTTATACTCTTGGAAGTAATTAAAAAATGCCAGAGAGAAAAATAAATACACAGTAAACAATATTAAGGAAGTTACAACTGAAATGTCTTGAAACTTGTGTTTATCTTACATCAATACTGAACATATTAAGAGAACAAACTAAAAAGTAAATGAAAGAAAATCATGCTTAATAATATTCTACCTTACATTTACCACGGGTTAATTTGAGTTTGGCTGTGCTACAAGAAAAATGTGTGAGTTGCAAAAATTGCATTTTGCTGTATTATGAAATATTATGACCGTATAAAGGATCACATTGTATAACTGACAAAAGGAAAGATAGTTTAATTGCTTATCCTTTTCTGAGTTAAAAAAATAAAACACAATTAGGTGCTGAAGAAGATATAAATTACTTTAAATTGATTTGTCTTATTGTCTATGTCATAAGAAAACTAACCAGTATTGGAATATTATATTAATATATCAATAGTTTTTTTTCCTTATGATAATGCAGAAAAATGGCCAGATGGAGGGCCATACAGAGATTTAAAATAAATAAATTATATAAATTTCTGTCCTCTTTGTTATTTTTAATATATATATATATATATATATATATATATATATATAAATTTAGTGTCATACCTAACGTCCGCGATGGACGCATTGCACGGAAAAAGTAGTCCGTCGATTGCACGGAGAAAGTAGTTTAAGCATACGTATCCGAGGCAGTAATCAATTGATTTACTGTAATTTACAGTAATTAATTGATTCATTGATTGATCAATTGATTACTGCCTCGGATACGTACGCTTAAACTACTTTCTCCGTGCAAAATATATTATATATTTTACAAATATTTTGCTATACTCTGTTCAACAAAAACAAAAAACAAGTTAGTGTATATATGATAGTGCAAAATTATGTGCCATGCGCTAGTTACTGATGTAAGACCTTATTTATATCCACTGATGATGACATAAAATCCGATGTCAAAACGTTTGGAAAAAATTACAGATTAACTTCTAAATCTTTGCCTTTTATTTGATGTATGCCCTTGAAGAACTTACTCATATTTCTCAACATCAAAACTAACTTCTTTAGCATATATATATAATATTGTGTAATAGCAATCGATAATGCTGCATTGTGTAATGGCAATGCTGATATGCCAAATTCGATATCGATTGCAGTAATTATCACAATCAGCAAATACTTTAAATACGCCATCGTAAGGTGTTTGCAGTCCCACTTAAGTAGTATATAAAGAGTACTGATATGAGTTAGAGTCAGAGGTGCTAGAATCACAAAAGAGTTGTCTTTATTACATCAGAGTTGCTGTAGGCCACAGCCTAGTTGCTGTTGGCCTCAGGAGAGTCGCAATATTAGTCGTGTAAAGTCAATTGTAAACCATCATTTGTGGGTGCTAATAAAAGTTGTTGAAATAGTCAATCAGTGTTATTCTTTAGAAGTGATATTTCAGCCAATATCTTAATAAGAACTCAAGGCAAACCCGAAGCCTACTATTTCTATAACCACCGCTCGGCAAGGCTGTATTTGACTAGGAGGTCAATACGAACCACGTTACCAACAAACCCATTACATTTCATGGTGTCCAGCGGTGGGATACCTTGTAGTGAAGAATTAGTATTCGACGTTGCTTGTGAACGTGAAAACCGAGTTTTTCACACCCCGGAGGCTGCAGACTCAAGGGCGGTTCCAGCAATCCAGCGATACTAATTCGAGGAACTAAGGGTAGTAAGGTGGCGGCTCTACCAACACTGAACCGTGAGCAACCCGCAACGACAGCGACTCACTCTAAGTAAGTGACAAATTTATTTTTCCTTTTTCGGACATCACACTACCAGAAGATGTCAGCAACTCTCCCCAGGCAAAGTTAACCATTTTTTCTTTGGACAAGAAATTTGCACACCCAGGAATGACAACCAGTTCATCTAAGATTTGAAGAGAAATTTTTTTTTAAGATAAAAATTATCTAGATGAAAATCCTGTTAGTGTAATTATTTTTATGTCAATTATATTGATTAGAATGGTAGCTTGGGTTAATAATTCTATAACAGCGGACAGTTGATTAAATAACTATTACAGTAGTCTTAACAATCGCGAGCAAAAAAATAATTTTAATTTTATAGTTTTATATAGAATTCTCTGAAGGGTGAAAGAGAGTCATCTTTAACCAATATTCATTCCTTGAACTTTGCGAATCAGTTTATGTATGTTGATAAAGTTAGTAACCCGGCTTTCGAGCGGTCTAACGCCAACACAGATGATATCGCAGTTCAGAATGATACAAATTTCATTTAAATTAATTTTTATTCCCTGCAATCGCGAATCATTTTATTTATGTTGATAAAGTTAGTAACCCGGCTTTCGAGCGGTCTAACGCCAACAACGTCGATATCGTCGATTCAGGATGATGTTACTTCAAATTTGGCTATTAATGCCGTTTCTATGGCCAATGTGCCTGAAGGTCCTCTTATTACAGACTTCCACATTTCATGTAAAGTTCCGGTAAACTTATTGGGAAATCTGCCAATAATTAATAAAGGAGACATAAAGGTTCTCTCATTTCAGATTTTTACATTTTTAAAAGTTCCGGTAAACTTATTGGGAAATCTGTTAAAATTAATAAGGGACATAAATAGGGTAGAAAAACCCAAAAGAATAAATATAGGGTTATTAAAAACCCAAAATAAAAATTGTAGGATTATTAAAATTCCTCATAATATTAAATTTTGTTAGAAAGCTAACAAACATGTTAATGATGACTATTTGGCTTATATAGAACCTCAGAGGTCTAGTAACTTGTAAAGAGTACTAAATTGCACAATTTTCTTTATAAACTTTTTACGCCCGATGAATATACTCATTGATTTAACTTTTATTTAGAAAAAATATTAATAATAAAAGAGTATTATTTTAAATAATCAACTGCCCGTTCTACCAACTGTTATAGAAAAAAAAAGGGAAACATTTTTCATGTCAATAATATATTACAAACCATCCCCGCAATAAAGAAAAAAAAAATAGAAAAATAATTATGTCAGAATTATAGATACAATATGATTTTCTAATTTCATGGTGTTATAGTAACTTTATTGAATGCAAAATGTTATGAACTTTAGCTGCTTCTATATAAAAGTAAATTTTATTTTTCCAGTAAATAAATTTAATTTTCGATTATAATAATTGCATTATTTCACTATTATTGATTAACGGTAACTAAATCTTTAAGTAAATTCAAGTAACATTTTCACATACTAATTCTACTTTCGATTATTTGGGTTAATAGTGTTAAGATTCATCAAATTTCTATTTTGAAATTTAAATAAAGAAATATCATATAACGTGAACGATACAATTTCAAAACAGTACTCGACTTAATTCATTTATGATTTATTTTTGCGAACTTTGCGAATCTGTATGAATCTTAATGTTTATTACAAAACTTTGTTCTGTAATTATTTGAAAATTTGAGTATATTATTAATGTTCAACATATTAATACCCAATTATTATCTCATTAAATTTGAAAATGTATCTTTGATTTATTAAATTACTTTACAGTAAATTATTTCTTATTATTTAAAATTTTTAATTTTTATATATATATTGATAATAATCAACTATAATTTTCAAGCGTTCGATATAGTTATAACACCAATGAGAGAAATAAAAATGTATAGTGCATTTAAAATTTTATATACTTTCAAACAAAAATGTATTTGAAAGCGTTTGTATCAATAATTCGCATTTACATAAAATACAAAAATTATTGTGTAATGATTCCAAGTTGAGTGGCCACTAATATTTTATTATTTCTAAATGTATTATTTCTAATATTGAAGTCTTTCAAAAGTTATGAATCAAAAAGGCCCAGGAATCTATTGTTAATGTTGAAGTATGTAGCAATTAGATCAATTAATCAAAATTCAAATTAATTATATCACATAAATTTTCCAAAAGCATCATATTTAAAAACAATCTATAAACAGTTTAAATCAAAGAGGTCAAAAACCTGTTCCTTTTCGTCTACCTAATCACTTTTACGCTACATACATTGACATAGCAGTAACACGAATTATACAACTTGAGTGTTTGACTGAATTCAGATAGTATTAAATTGCATACTACGTCAAAAAAAGCTGAGACAGAAAAAATAGTAGTCAAATTGCTCTCATATATAAAAACAATTATTACATCGAAAATTTTATATAATTCATGTTTAATTAATTTAATTATCGATATTTTATTTTTATTGTTTACTAACATTTCTGCATTAATTGATAGTAGTAAAATGCGAGTTTTAATTACATAATAAGAAATAAATAATAATTTATTGTACCATTTTATTATATGAAGCCATATCATATTTAAATTTCAGTTCCAATTCTAATTCTCGACTCTACTAGCACTAGAATAAAGCAGCAAGTCTGATATTATGTCAACTCATTTAAAAACATATATTATTCGTGAAATCAATTTACTTGGGATTTTTAATTTTGTCTTATTTGAATTAAATGTAATCTTCATTAATTACAACAAATTACAATGAAATTTTTTAGGTGCTTTTTTTAAAGCAAATATTCTGATTTTGATAATTATTTTTTTTAAATAAAATAATTTTTGTCATTTTAAATTTACCTAAACAAATATGGAAAAGAAAACATTTCAGATTATTTTATGGAATTAAGTAACTATTATTGAAGTTTTAGGTAAATTTAGAAAATTTCCATTTATGCTTCAGTAATTATTGAGGACAATAATTTTTCCAAGGGGGAGGAGAAGCACAAACTCCCGTAAATTTTTTTTTTATTAATCTGTCAAGGGACTGACAGACACTTTAGGGGTGGCGTATTGTGTAATAGCAATCGATAATGCTGCATTGTGTAATGGCAATGCTGATATGCCAAATTCGATATCGATTGCAGTAATTATCACAATCAGCAAATACTTTAAATACGCCATCGTAAGGTGTTTGCAGTCCCACTTAAGTAGTATATAAAGAGTACTGATATGAGTTAGAGTCAGAGTTGCTAGAATCACAAAAGAGTTGTCTTTATTACATCAGAGTTGCTGTAGGCCACAGCCTAGTTGCTGTTGGCCTCAGGAGAGTCGCAATATTAGTCGTGTAAAGTCAATTGTAAACCATCATTTGTGGGTGCTAATAAAAGTTGTTTGAAATAGTCAATCAGTGTTATTCTTTAGAAGTGATATTTCAGCCAATATCTTAATAAGAACTCAAGGCAAACCGAAGCCTACTATTTCTATAACCACCGCTCGGCAAGGCTGTATT